>NW_023458561.1:69122875-69136428 GCF_013731165.1 Rhagoletis pomonella | reverse complement strand
ATTTAATTGACCTTGTTGCCTATTTTGTGGCTTTTTTCTTTGGCTGGTAAAAAAAAAACAAAAACTTGTTTATGCGTACAAACAGACACAACTGCGTAAATATAGTGTATGAAAATGTATGTATGTATGTACATATGTACATTGAAGTAGTTATGTATGTATGTACATAAGTGTATTTTTTTTACATTTCTTTCACAGCACGTGTTGCTGTAGGCACACTTCATTTGATTGCCCCAGCAGAGGCCGTGTTAATTTAATTTATTGTTCCGGCAATGAACAAAACTACAAACATATCAAAGTGTAAATACATATACATAAAAGATCATGTCGAATTTTCATACTCAGACAATAAAAAAAAATTTAATTTCAAGTTTTACAGGTAAAACTGAAAGTCGGCGAATATTTTATATTGTTTTTATTGAGTAGGTACTTGCAAAATACATTGAACAGGTAAGGTATCAGTAGAGCAGTTAATTTCATTTATTTTCAAATTATTTGGTCTCGAAAATGTAAAATATATTTAATTTTTTCTCACAAAAAATCTAAATTGTTAAAATGCATTTTCATGTGAAACCTTTTTCCATACAAAACAAGCGATTGAATATCTTTTGAAAATTTATAAAAATTAAATTGGGCGAAAACCCAAAGCAAAGAAGCCAAAAAAAGTAAAAAATTCAACAATGAACTGCGCTCTGGAGAGACAATACCTGAAAATTATTGTACCATGGAAAATGAGTATTTTTTCAGGAGAGCAATGTTGTAAAAAATTTTGTTGTCATTAGGAAAACGTGTGGCATTCGACACTTGGTTAAAGCCAGTATCATCTGCTTCCAAGAATACCACAAAAAATCAGATGTTTGCTTAAAACGATAATATGATGAAATGCGTGATCTGGACAAGAAGATTGACAAGAAAGTAAAACATGCATTTTCAAAGGGTTAAGTGTAGATAACATCAAACACCTTTTGCACCGTGCAAGGGCAACATTTTTTGGTAGAAATGAAATCACCATAAGTGTAAATGAGCTTTTTTATATGCAATTGCTAACGCACCCTTTTTTAAATTTGTGAATAAATTAATTTCATATACATGTGTACGTATGTATGTATGTAGTTAAATCCAAGTATTCGATTGTTTTAGAATTAAAATATATTTTATGAATAAACTCAAAAGCCGTTTAATATTAAATGGAAAAAAATGTAACTTTAGTTGAAAAATTAAACAAAAAAGTAAATTATGTCTGCCGCCACTATCTAAATGTGTGTATAGGTATGTACAAATGTATGTAAGTACTTTTGAATGAGCAAATATATGAATACAATGCATTTGCACTTGAACTTCCACGCAAACAGCATCAACACTCGCGAGACTGTGTGTTTTCAAGTGTAGTGGAACATTGATAACGCAACAACAGAGTTTTTTTTATAGTTTAATTTCTATTATTCTTGCGCGGCAGATTTGCGCTTCAACTGAGTGATAGCTAAATAAGTAACTACACACACAGTGGTGCAGTTGAAAAAATGCGTTAAAGTGGCAAACAATGACTGGTGAACAAAGTTCTACTTCGCTGCCAACCACAACCACTCCTCCGCTGAGCTGAAGCCGCCAACTCACGCAGGCTTGCAGACTGGTCGGGAACACTTGTCGTTCTGCATGTATGTAAATACATACATATACATACATATGTACGTACATATATTGCATGCGGTTGGATAAATTAACTCGAATTTCAAGTTGCTATAATAATATTGCACTTGACGAATCAAGTCGACGACATACATACATACATACATACATACATACATTTGCAATGGAAACCACACCTTTTAAAATTTAAATATATGTACATATATAGCATGCATACATACAGATGCTCTCATAACTTGAATAACGGCGCACATGCATACATACATACATATGTACGTAAAAATCGGTGCGTGCGGCTTTACTTGTGGGAGTTTGCAGTGGGAGTCGGCGGCGCACACACTTGCTCTCGAAGATGGAGAAAAAGTTGGCGGGGAAGCGGTAGGTAGCCTAGCAAATAGCGAAATAAAAATCTGCTTATAAAAGCAAAATCAAATTAATAAAAATCAATTGTTGTACAATAGCACAAATCTGCTTGTCTGCCTAGCGGCGTTGATTTGAAGTGAAGTGAGCGCTAGCAGCTGAGACAGCTGCCGTGAAGCGGGTGCAGGTGGTTGGTGTAGGGCGCGTGGGAAGAGTGGTGTGCCGACGGACATTTGTTATTATCGGAGATGATGAGAGTTGAATAGAGCTAGAATTCGTCGCCGTTTATTTAAACCGAGCTTACACCCTGACGGCGTCGAATCAACGCTGATGGAATTTATCTTATACGAGTATCTTACGAAAATTATGAAAGGAGATACAGTTTTTTTGTCAAAATACTTGATGGCAATACAATTTTCAACTCTCTGAGGCCCACAGTGCATTGATTGGAACGCAGTGGAAGAAGTCGGAGAAGAAGCAGAGCAGCAATGGTGGTTGGCTGACTTGCAGACTGGCTGACTGACTGGTTGTTGTTGTTGCCCTCTTGTGCCAGTTGTCGTTTATTAGACTCATAGATGACAACAGATGTCTTCGACTTTCCAACAATCGGTTGCGTATCTGTTTTTGGAAAGCGAAAACGCCCACAAGTGATATCGCAACTCGCAATATGGCAATTGATGTTATGAAAAAAAATGCTAGTTTTTATGCTAGTTGCTGCCATTGCGGTATTGTGTCACCGACCGTAAATGCGTGGTATTGTGAGGTTTGCGTGGAGCAGCCCAGTGGAGGAAAAAAGAATCATTTTGCCACGAAAAGAAGGAAGTTAAAATAAATAAAAATCAAAATAAGATAAAATAATATATGTACATAGAGAGCAAAGCAAAACGAAATAGAAAACATAGAATAAAAATTGGAATAAAATAAAAAACAATTGGTGCTTTATTTATTTTGATAAGTGATTTGCATCCCTGCATCGATAAGTACATCGATTTTTGATTGAAGTTTAAGCATTGATGAGGGGCCACACCCAGACCTCAGGAACTCATGTCGAAGAAGACTGAAAATGCCATGTAAATTCTTTTATTCCAAACCTATTCATCATCTTCATAATCTTTGCTTTTCAATTGAATTAAGAATTTATGTAAAATTTTCCCGCAGATTTAGGAGTCTGTGAGACCCCATATCCACGCTAGTGGTACCAAAAACTATGTCCATACTTAAGGACTAAAAAAACGATACCTTGAACATTGATTACACTGGTTTACAACAAAATGTTCTATGGATGCCACTATCCAATTCCTATGTAGAATTGCTCGGTGTTTAAGTTTGATTTTTTTTAATTTTTTCATTAAAACAAAAAAAAAAACTGGAATGATTAATTAGTCCGAAACTATCAGACCAATCGGAAAGTGATGTATATATGGTTTATGGAGAATTTCATTAGCTTTTATTTGCCGTATTTCATATTAAGATTTTTAAATTGGTTCGGAAGATATACGTGATTAAATGGAACCAATTTTTGCTTTAAGCTAAATAACGGCAAATTGCAAATATCCCGAAAACGTTTCCATAGAAAAAAAAATTAACCTGATTTTCGGAATCACCGAGCAATTCTACATTGAAACTGGATTGTGGCGTCTGGAGAACAAAAACCAAACTAACATTCATGATCCAGTGTTATTGGAAAAAACGATGCACCGAATGTCGATGTTTCGCTTACATCCCTAGTTGACATAGAATCTTAACCATTTTCAAAATTTTTAGTCTTTAAACGACACACACTGTACACTCATGGACAAAAGTATTGACACAGAGAATTTTTCGCAAAGTATGCAAAGCTTTTTATTACAATTTCTTACCGCAAATTTTTTATAAAAATATAGTTCTTACTACAACAAAAAAACATAAAAATAAAATCTCTAAACTTTGTGCAAAACTCAGAAAAATTCAATAAATTTGCAACGTTCTAAACCAGGACTGCTCAGCGCAGGAACGGAGTTCTGCCAGCGTTGGGCAATCATCGTTCTAAACAGATTTCTTAGAAAAATTCTAAGTATGTATGCACTTTTATAGCCTATTCAATTTTAGCATAAGCCAGCTTGAAGTTGTTTTTTGGCAATTTTTTTCACGCAGTTTCTTCCATACAAAGTATGTTCGACAATTTTTTTTGTATGGAAAAAGTTTGCATAACGCAATGTTACTTTTGTTCGGCAGAGTGTGTTCGAATAAAGAGTAATAAAACACATTTTTTTTTATTTCGATTGATTTTCCAATGCACGATTTTCCACTCAATTGATCATACGCCAGTCGTTCCAACAAATGGGCAACAGCTACATTACTACCCACTCAGCCAGCAAACTAGCCAGTCCATCAGCTCGCCAACCAGTCAGTC
Organism: Rhagoletis pomonella; assembly: GCF_013731165.1. NCBI lineage: Eukaryota > Metazoa > Arthropoda > Insecta > Diptera > Tephritidae > Rhagoletis > Rhagoletis pomonella. The sequence goes on along the minus strand of NW_023458561.1, from coordinate 69,132,029 downwards.
ACCCATCCAGTCAACCGCGCGAATAATCCAACGAATAAACAAAACTCGAACATTAGTTCAGCTTGCTATTTGCTAATTCAATTGAAAAACCATAACAATTTATTGGCATTGTATATATGAGAGTAAATACATACATATATGTACATATGTAAATATGTATGATGACCATATGTATGTACCAACATACATACGTACATAGGCTCGGAAACCAATCGAATCGAATCGAACCACATCACATCACTGAGCTCATCAAAATTGACGAATAGTGATGCAACATACTGGGGGAAAAAAAACAAAACAATAACAACTAAAATCAAAATATGTAACAATTTTCAATGCACTGCAAATTATGAGCTAATAAAAGTGATACGCACAAAATGTTGAACTGAATTATTATAAAAATAGCAGGTAGTGAAGTGCATCATATTGCACCATTGGGGGCATTCCTACTACGTACGAGTAAATATGTGGGTAAGTAAACATGTGTGTGAGAGTGTATTTACATAAGTCGCTAAGTAGAAATTGAATTAAGTTTAGCTGATTATGATGTACTCGAAAGCTGAGAAATAGAGAAAACAAAGATGTTTGGCGCTGCATTTTGAGAATTTATTTATTTATTCTTCCTCATCAATTTATTTATGCATTTAAATATTTATTTGTTTTACCGACCACACTAACTTTTTAGAGTGTCCAACTCTGACTGTGTTCGCTTGTGACGCTATTTTTAAATCGCACTACGCCGGCCATTTGCTGTTTTGTTGGCCAACCAACACCCATGGCTAGGGGTATGCATTCATAACCACCACACATATGTACATACATACATTTTTATTTACAAATTATTTTTGGGGGACAACAACAAAAAAAAAAAGCATCACCTACACACGAGCAGAGCGCGATTCTTGCGTTGATCTCTACAAAGTTTAATAAAAAGTCCTGCACATACGTATGTACATAAATATGCAAATGTGTGTGTGTGTTCATACATATGCATATCAGTGAAATATGTATGTATGTATTAAAATCGTGGCCCTATTTGCCGGGAACTCAGCCATGTGTAAATAGTTACATTTATGCTTACAAACATACGTACATACAGTATTGGCCAATACAATAGCGCCGCCATTTCAAAGTGATATTGTTTGCCACTCATGTTTATTTATTTATATTTAGGAATTTTCAATTAAAATACAGTTCATTCTCTAACAAAGCTTATATATGTAAACCCAAGTTTAAAACTTTTTAATAGACTACAAAAAGTTCAAAAAATTTTTACCCAAATTTTTTCTCAGTAGTGTTCGAATTTTTATGAGTACACAGCTTTATAGCCCATTCAATTTTAGTCAGGCAATGTGTAAGTTTCAACTGGCTAAAAATTGCCGTTGATTTCTTAGAAGTTTTTTCGCCGAAGGGGTTTCCTCCATATAAAAATCAATTGTGTTTATTCGTCATATGGAGGCAAATGCGACAAAAATAATCTAAAAAATCAACGGTAATTTTTGGCCACTTGAAACTTGCACATTATCAGTTTAAAACTGAATGGGCTATAAAACTGCGTAAATACTAAAAAAAAAAATCTAACACTTTGAAATGGGGGTGCTATAGCTATGGCCAATACTGTATGTATGTTAAAGTTTTTCTTTTCTTTTAGTTGCGCGATTTGCTGCTCATCACTGCATTGCGAATGCGAATTCAAGCACTTTTGCTGCGCTAAATCTAGAAGACAATTGAGTTTGTTGCATTCTATCTTGAAATCTACTACGTTCATAGTGCAATCGTTTTTTTTTTTGGCTCTCCCCCCCCCCCGCCCCCTTAACTCTCCGCACTTCATTCATTGTGTGTCTGATTTGAAAGTTACTGCATTTACATTTTTGGGTTTTTCCCTTTAGGGCAATTCATATTTTCAGCAGCTCCGATGCTCGGCTCCTCCTCTGCTCAGTGGAGTGTGTCCGATCAACAATCAGTGTTGCTTTTTGTTGTTATTGTTTATACATATATTGCAAACAAGTGTTTCTTTATATTGGCCATACACTCTTCTAGAAGCTAGAATCATACATTCTGAGAACTTTTGATAATTGTGAGAAGTGGCGCTACGGCTGAGTGAAGTTGCACTATACTTATATTTAGCTTTATTTGGCAAGTCATGAAATTGATGAATTGACTGATGATTCAATTTTAATGAGCCAAGTGAATGAAAAAACTAATTTATTAAAAACCTCAAATAATCTTAAATGTTTGGTGAAGTTTGGTAAAAGTTCCAACTATTCGTGTGATCATTGCTCAGACAACCAGGTTAATATTTCAGTAATTTGGTAATGAAAGTGTGGACTAAATGAATCCCGCCTCTGTCGGCCGCAGAACTAATAGCTATGTATCTATCGCGTTATTATTGAAATACATATTTAAGTGGACCCTGGTAGGCTACACTGAAAGAAATAAAAAGGTCTAAAAGGAAATTCCTCTAGTCTCTCATTCTTCTTGTGCAGTAGCCATCTCTTTAGTTTTTCGTTCCCTTAGTTTCACCAAATTTAAGAAAACCGAAGACATATTGCCGTATAATACTTGCCTTCCACTGCTTTGGGTCCTAACGCTTTAGATGCCACTTGGCTCTCAACGAATATTTGTAGTGATTTTTCCTCATACAGCCTTACTATTCGGTATTAGACAAGCAATCATCGTTATGGCAAAGATCTTAGCGTGAAAGATATTGAAGTCGTCAGGCTGGCGATATGATACCTGATCTGAATCTCCTCTGAAAAGAGACCAGTACCAGCTCCTTTGTCTATCTTTGAGCTATGAGCTCTTCATACACTTCACTTTACACTTATTCTGGGACCTGTTGGAGAATCAACGGCCTATGCAAAAAACGAAGCAGCGCTCCTTAAGAGTAGGTTTTTAGATACTATGCATCATCTAATCTAGGAGAACGTACTAAAGCTTTCTGATCCTGGTCCTATTTAATGGCAATTAGATTCCTTCCTCATTTGTTTGCGTTCGACTAATGTTTTCTGGCAGCGACAAGTTTTTTTGCAAGGGTTTTGATAGAAAACTCTCTCGTTAAAGTATTTTAGTGACATCGGCCCATTGATAGGAAACGAGGTTTTTCACCTCAAATTATTCATTAAATCGGGTGCAAATGACCTCGGCAGCACGAGAAGCTGGAGCGTTTGCAAGGAGCTTTCCTCATTTGCAGTTAGCTCCTGCCAGGATAAAGAAACTGCACCTTCGTTCCTGAGAGAGATCAATGCTTACTTAGCTTCATGCGATGCGGATTTTGGCACACGGTACTTACATATATATGTATGTATGTAGGTATGTACATATTTTGATTCTAACATTTCTCGTTTAACCTAAAATGGCGATATGACAGACGCAATCGACAACGGAGGCTGACACAAATAGCGTCGCTACTTCAGATGCTGGCCGATTTCTTCGGCAATATGTATTTCGGAAACAAACGACAGAGAAAAATTGTTGATTTGCATTGCAATCAGCGATGTACAGAATTTTTCGGTATTTATCAGTAACACATCAGCCACTTTTCCGCTTATAAATCAACAAAAGTAAAAAGCAACCGAAAGCAAATGAAGAGTGAAAAACGTTTGCGTTTTCCGCTTGTGGCGCAGTTGAACGAACGTAAAAGACCTGGCCGAGGAGGTGTCGGCGAATATGTATGTGCATATGTATGTATATACACACCTGTAAATATCACGCTTTCCGCGTTTGGTTTACAACTTTATCTCTTTTTTTTATTATTTTCCTGCTTGGCACTTAAATTGGCAGAGAGACAGACAAAAGTGTTCGCTATAAAATCGGCAGTGAAAATCAATTTCGATGTAACGAAATTGGCAGTCAGCGCCGGTTGAAAAATGGCAAACAACAACCGCTATCAACATCATAAACAGCAGCAACAACAACAGTGGATAGAGTAATGGCGGCGCGCTGCTGCAGAAGAAGTTCAATGTGCAACAAGCAAGTTGACGAAATTAGCTGCCAATAAAATGCCGATCGGGTGGCACCCCGGTGGGCATCAACTTATACACATCTACACACATGTAAGCTCTCCAAAGCACATGTCATATGCATCTACATATACATATGTACATACATATGTATATGAGCGTGTTTTGGCGCAACGACTGACGACTGAAGCGGCGAGTGGAGTGCAGCGCTGATGGTTGCCATTTAAAAATAGCAGCCACTAATTGAGTTGCGCGCCGGCGGCATCCCAACACACAACAACACAGCGCAACACAACCGCACCCAACGAAATCCAACGACACCGAATGGGCTCCACACCAAAGCAAGCCATTAGCCAAAAGGCGAGAAAAACTGCCACCAAACCGAAATAGTGGCAAAATGCGGGAACCCAACAGCGATTGCGAGAGAACTGCCGGGGGTGGCCGGGGCTGGGTGTGAGGTTGAGACTGAGGTTGAGGCTGAGACCGGCAATGCGTACATGGAACCATAAAATTCTATACCATAGACAGGCAGATTGAATTTATTTTGGCATTTGCACTGTTGCTTCAGTTGCCAAAGTTTATTGAGCAAACGAAAACAAAAAGGAAATGGAAGGCAATGAATGGAAAAAAATCAAAATCGAGCAAACATTCGTGGAAAGAAAATCTGCTTAGAAGTTGAGGAAATAGTGATCCTAGATACTGTGGCCAACCAAAGCAACGAAGACGATGACAAAAAAAAAGCAAAACCGAAAAACTTGCGGTCGCTGATCGTTGATCTATTTTTGGATTGACTGTCGCCAGCGTCATCGCTGCTATTGTCCGCGAATGGCCGACCGAACGATGCAAGAATGTCGCCGCTCTTCTCCGACGTCTTTGTCAAATGGCCAACCAAAATACCGCTGTTTTCTAAAGAAAAGTAGATGTGAAAATCTAAAAAAAAAAATACTGTATGTAGGTTAGGGTGGTCCAAAACTGCATGTGAAAAAGTAAAGTCGGAATTTTAATGCCGCCACCCCTAGGATTGTTCTATACCAAAAAAAGATATACCCCTATATTTTATCTTGAAATCAAAAAATATTTAGGGAGTGCTCAATGCGCTCAAAGTTATTTAATATGGGGAAAAACAACTTTTCATAGAAATGGTATAGAATTCTTGAAAATCAATATTTTTCGAAAAAAGATTCCCAACAATAATACCCAACTGTTTCTTTGACCATTTTTTCATGGTAACATGCAATAGTGGACCAATAAAAAAATCTTTACTATTAAAAAATGGTTAAATAAACAATTGGATATTAATATTGGAAGTCTCCTGAAGAAAACCAGAGTTTTCGGATCGAAAAATATTGATCTTCAAGAATTCTATACCATTTCTAAGAAACATTGTTTTTTTCCCATATAAAATACATGGAAAACTTTGGGCGCTTTGAGCACTCCCTAAATAATTTTTGATTTCATAATGAAAATAATAGGAGTATAATTTTTCGGTATAGAAAATTGCGACTTTGCTGTTTTTGGACCACTCTAATGTAGGTGCATATTTCATTTCGAAATAAAAAAAAAAACAGGGAAAGCAAAGTACACAGCAAAATTAGAGAGCATTGATTTGGCCTGACGCAACTGGTAGCGGAATATTCATAGAAACAGCTGAAATAAATCCAGCACCTCGTCTGCAAAATTTATTGAAAAGCGTTCAATATATGTGCATATTTTCTTACACAGACAAAGTCAAGTGCAGTTAGTGCCTGACTGGATCTTTGGAGTTCTCGACAGCCAAGGGGTAACTGTAGTCATTTGTCTCTGCATTTTTTTTTTTTTTTGCAAAAGCTCTTTAAAATCGCTGTTTCCAGCATCATCACATTTTCGAATCTCAAAACTTACGAAAATTTCGCGATTTTTTCGTTGCCATATTTTTCTTTTTTATTTTTGATTTTATTAGTTTCTTCTAAAATACCAAACACCCTTCCGCCGATCGCTCTGCCTCAGCTAACTGTGTGCCATATGTTTTCGGTGTTCGCAATAAATGCTGAACGTTTTTGTTGGTACCTTTCGTGTATGAAAAAATAAATATGTGTTGTTGTAAAAGACAATTTATTTCTTCGAAAAGAGACGCATTTTATATATGTACATGTGCACCTACATTTAGTGTGTATGTATCTGGCACTAGCGATTAGAATAGATATTTTTATATACAGTTATTTCATACATACATACATACATGTGCATATACAGTTAGGTATATAGCAAATTGGTACACATGCACAAAATGTCTGCTGCTCTAAAAATTATGAAATCTTTTAGAAAATGCTTACAGGAACTTTTATAAATAAATTTATTTAAAGGCAATACTTGTTGTAAAATCATAATTGATGACGGAGGAATTTTTAAAATCTATTAAAAAAAATATGACTAATGAACATTGGTTTCAATAACGTAGGCGAATTGAATACTTGAAGAAAATGTCATAGTTAGTACATAAATTTCAATTTAAATTAGTTCGGCAGCCCACTGGGTCCAGCGGCTGGTTTATTGCCCATGTCAGGTAGTTCCAGAGAGGTCCACTTATATGTCTACATATTTGACTTCTTCAGCAGATAGTTATTCATGTAGTCCCAGTCCTGTCATAACTCTAAAAACAAAATACCCATACCCAGATTGACAAGAGGTCTTCACAAAAGTCGGAACGGCTGAAGAATTTTGCTTGATAAAAAAAAATGCCTTGTAGAGCAGTGGTTTGAGCCCAATTAGCACCAATCAATGGGTGTTACCATGCTACAACGGCGGTATGGCGTTAGGACACAATATAGCCACTAGGTCGCGGTGCTCACCTCTTCAATTTATCTACCTAAGGTGTTAGGATGGACGACAGAATCAATTACCACCGCAAGGGGGTTACCTGATAGGGAGTCCCCTTTTGAAGACTATAGTTTTATATAAACTGAATGGACAAGGCTTCTCAGGCGATTTGGCAATCATCGTAACAGGATGGCATAATGAAACTTTGGCAATTCTCGATAAAAAAGATGAAATAACTCGAGCTTTTCAATTAGCGGCGCATCTCGAAAAATCTATACCTCTCCGATACACCAGTTTTACATAAGGAAGGTCATAAACAACTGAACAGTTCCGTGCACCTGAGTAGGTATAGTGTTTGCGTCGAAAACAAGAGAGTTGTCAGAAATGATTAATTAACTTCTCAGAAATTATCAGGGCTATCGAAAAGTGATGTATATGTTACCGGCCGAACCCGATCTTAGGACAAACTAGTTTTACCTAGGCTAAACTAGATCAGGGGCCATAGTACTTTTGCGCAGAACACCTTTCCCTCGGCCGCACTTCAAAAAAAAAAAAATAACCCTCATCACTCCAACTCCAGCTACGCAGTTGGAAGGATATATAGGAAAAGAGTCTCTCTCGTCTGTCCTTCTACTTGAAATGTTTTGCGATTTTAATAAAAATAACTTCGGGTCATTCTAGTACAACGAAAACTATATAAATCCAAGCTTCAAACTTTGTGCAACATTTAAAAAAGTTCTGAAGAACGTTTCATACTTTTTATTCAGCATTTTCAAAATACAAGAAAAAATAAAAGAAACTTATTTTGATCGGTTTTAGCTATGTATTACTTTTGTTTATTCGATGGTTAACATTTTTATACCCGAGCTCACTTGTGCAGAAGGGTATTATAACTTTGTTCACATAACGGTTATTTGTAACAGGCAAAACGAATTGAGATAGATATAGACAAATGTATACGCAAATGAACAGAATGAAAAGAGAAATCGATTAAGCGGCGATTGTCTGTCCGCCCGTCCGTCTGTGCACACGATAACTCGAGTAAAAATTGAGATATCTTAATATCGGACAATAACCACGCCTACCTCCCATATAACGGTAATTTTCAGAAATACGAAAACTGAGATATTTTAGTAACTACTGAAGATTATTCGCTCAAAATTGATATTTACAATAATTTTTAGACGAAAAATAAGAGTATTATGAATTTTTGGAAAATAGGCGTAGCCACGCCCACTTATGGTTACATGTGTATATCCCGAACTTAGACTTTCTTACATGTTTTATAAAAGTTTAGCGCATTATTTAAAGGCTAAACTATGTCAAATTCAGTGGCATTTGTCGTCAAATAAATTGTCAAATGGGATCAAAAAGCGGTTTATAGATTGATTTAGATCAGGATAGGCCTTTAGTCGTGTACATGCACTGCGAAATCGGCTATCTGTCAGTTATTGGCCCATAATATCATTGGTAAAGGTATGGATAAAGGAGATAAAGATGTGTCAAAATATGTAGCCAAATCTTGACATCAAAATATGACATAGTGAAAACCAATCTTAACATGCACCATATAAATCTATACTTCAAACTTTGTACAAAAATTATAAAACTTAAAAAATTTTTACCAAAATCCCCCAAAAATTTCACACCTTTTAAGTAAAATTTTTGGCATGCAGTTTTATAGTAGGGTGTATATGAATGAGTTTATAAAAGGGGGCGTGGCACAACCCGTAGGCGTAGAATTTTGTATCAGCTATAACTTCGAAACCATAAGTCACATGAACTTTAAATTTGGTATACAGACATATCTATGGTAGGTGCTTATAATAAGGTATATATGAATGAGTTTATAAAAGGGGGCGTGGCACATCCCATTAAATTTTATAAAATATATTAAATATTAAATTAACAAAAGCGTTATAACCAAAACTGGTCAACATAAGGCGTTTCTATTATTGCCACCAGTGCAAATTACAAATCCCGAAAAGAACGGGGTGCTTGGCAAATAATGCCGGGATTTTCGGGACTTAAAAATACCGGGATCCCGGGATTAAAGTTCCTACTACATGCACATGTATCTCTACATACATATGTACATATGTATATAGGTATGCTTTACCAATAAATTTTGGTGCAGCTCCTAAAACCTAAAAAACCATTTTCCATCCACATAAACTGTTGCTGATCAAAACGAATCTTTCTGTATCGACTGTATTGGAATAAAATTAAAAAAAAAAAACAAAAACAGGAAGTTTGCTGCCTTGCCTTCATCGTCGGTGCATCAATGAGTGTAATGACACTAACAACAACAAAAAATGGCGCAGACCCATCGAGCGCACTGCCGCAACCGGGAGCACAACCCGAGAAATACATATGCACCGCGGCAGGCGGGGGGG
>NW_023458561.1:69118359-69122775 GCF_013731165.1 Rhagoletis pomonella | reverse complement strand
GAGAAATACATATGCACCGCGGCAGGCGGGGGGGTAGAGCGCAGTGGACAGTGGGCAGTGGGCAACGACGTGTCGCTCGCCATTTGTCGGCTGCAAGTTTTTTGTACGCCGCTAGCACTTTTTTCAATTTTGTTAAAATTTTGCTCGTTGTTTTTTTTTTTTTTTTGTATTATTAGGTGCAGATGAGTTGTTGCAATTACACATGTAAGTTTCGCAGTCGCTTGCAATGCGAACAAGAAAAATTAATTTCCCAGATTTCAGATAGTTTTTTTTGTTTTCTTCTTTTTTTCGCTTTTACAATTCACTCATATTGTTGCTATTGTTGTAAATACGTGATTGCTATGTGTAATTGACCGCTGAATACATATTGATGCTGAAATATGTAAGCATATATATTTGTTTGTTTGTTTGTGCAAAGTTGTGCGGCTTGATGGTTCCAACGTCACAGCGTGGGCATATGCATTTGCATTTTCCGCGAGATTACAAAACATGTTGCTGCTGCAGCGGGCCAGCGCAACTACTCTCCTCGAAATATTCAATTTAACACATTGCGGAAAAACCCAATTCAAAAGAAAAAAAACAACAAACCACATAGTTGAAGCTGTTACAGAGCCACATTTCAGGTTAATGGTTTTTGGCCGGGCTGAGCTACCGAACGCGCTTTAGCTCCATAGGCGAGAGGTTTCCTATTTCTATACAAACCATGAGAGTTTATAAATTTTTTTTTTATGAGCGCAGGTGTTTACCCACACACACACACACACATACATATGTGCATGCATAAACACATATTTGCTGCAGGAGTGCCTTAATCAAAAAATATATAAATAAAACAATTTTGTTAAGTATGCAGAAATGACCGCTAACTGTTCTTCTATGTTGCGTAAAAACACAAACAAAATATGTATTAATTTTTACTATGGCAGTATTTGTAAATTAAAAACTTTAAAGTAATTTTTCTAGAGTTTTGCTCTTTTGAGTTATGACACTATTGAACTAAATGCCGGATATGTATGTATGTATGCATGTACGTATTATGCATTTTAAACTCTTTCCTGCAGTTTCGCCTCGCGTAGCCACCTGATTTCTCTGCAAGGCGGTGTGTACTCCTACGACGAGTACTTACAGCCAAATCCATTGCTGCTTATCTCTTTTACGAGTTATTGCATTGACTACATTTAGCAAACCAGCTTTGTTGGTAAATACTTGTGGTTGGCTGCGTAATTGTGTCGGTTCGACTGCGGCCAATCCGCACTGCAACTTGACAGTTCATTTATGGTTTCCGTTATTTGATAAGAAACTTAAAATTGGAGAAGTGTTGGCAATCGCTTAGTTGTATGCGGAATAATTATGATAAACCGTTGAATAAGTTTTTTTTTTCGGGTTGTTCTGGCGCCAAAGAACTTTTCACCGTAAGATCGGTGATCTATACTCGTTGTTATTTTTGTAGTGCGACTACTAACCCAAACATGCATTGGATATGTCTTCTCGAGTCTGAATTAACAGGAGTTTAACCTACCAAACACAAGTCATTATTGTGGCAGAGGAAGTTTCGAGACATGCTTAGTAGTTTGAGTAGTGTGAAGAGGGCACCACGATATGGGGCTTCTAGGTTTGATCTTGAAAAGGTACTGACTACCGCCTTAGTCCAAAAGTGAAAAATTTACTAAGGCTAAGACTCCCCCGCTTAATGCACGGTTCTCTAGAGAAAGGAAAGCTTCAATAATTTATCAAAGCGAATATTATTCGCAGATGAATGGCGAATAATTTTTATGAGAAATTCGCATTTCCATACATACCCTCACTCCATTATATCTGCGTACCCCCTTGTTTTTTTTTAATACATATTTACATACAATGTTTAGCAAGCTATATTTGTTTTGTTATTTTTTTTTTACAAAAATATGGTTCATGTTATACACAAAACCATATACATAAATCAAAGTTTCAAACTGTATAAAATATTAAGGAAAATTTAACGATTTTCATCAAAATTTTAAACTTTTTACTCAGATTTTCTAAAAAAAAACATCTTGTATGCAGATTCAACTTTGCAGTAGCTAAGAAATCGCGTTGATTTTTTTTGCTGATGGCTCTGGACATTTTTCTCCATACAAAGTATGAGCGATTTTTGTTTATATGGAAGAAAATACGTTAGAGCTGTCGACAAAAAAATTATTAAAAATCAACGCTAATTCTTAGCCACTTCAAATTTATACATTGTTATACTAAAATTGAACGGGCTATAAAACTGCATATTAAAAATTCTTTAAAAAAAACTGAACAAAAAGTTTAAAATTTTAACGAAAATTCGTTAAATTTTCCTTAGTTTTGTACACAGTTTGAAACTTTGATTTGTATGTCTTGGGTATGGCATAAACCTATAGGTTTTACAAACTACCTCCATGCCAGCCACTACTTACTGCACTCTTTACCTCACTGGCATTGCAAAACATGACTTTCACTGGACACTCGCAATTGGCGCTTGGAGTGGCACCAGCCGAAAACCGGACTAAGTGGCCGGTAAAGCCGCGAACGCGATGGAACGAGTCGCAACAGAATTAGGCACCAACATACTACATACATACTGGCGACCAACGCCGGTCGGAAAGATGAAAAAAAAGCAGACGAAAGTAGTGAGCAATAATGATTGAAAGAAGAAATGTGTAATACAAAAACAAATCCATGCATTCCACATATGCATATGTACCTATGTACATAGGTAACAACAAAAATTATACTGAAAACAAGTTGCTGGTCCAGATTAAGGCGCATGAGTCTTTCAGCCCGGCCAGCAAACTGACTCTCTGCTGCTCATGTATGTATGTATGTACATATGTACATAGATCGCTTGTTTGAGAAGATAAATTGGCTGATGAGATGTGCTGGCTGCAACAGTGCGCACAATGTCTGGTGTATTGGGCATTCACAACAGAGTTTTGTTGTCGTTGCTTGGAGTTTTGTTGCTAACTTTTTAACATCAATATTTTTTCTATCTTTTATTGTCGTTAATTGAGTGAAATTAAACGCAATAATAATCGGCGCAATATCATTTCAGACCATTATTTGTACTTTCTTTTCGTTCCGCTGCATTTTTCAAAGGCCAAATATGTATTTATATATATTTTTTTCGTTGCAGTTGCAAATCTTCTAGTTGGACCCAAAATATCCATTACGCGCAACAAATAATATTACTTACATAAGTAGGTACATACATACGTACAAACAGATCTACATACATATATGCGCTTGGCCTGGGGCGATTTGGCTGTGTAAACTTTTTGTCAGTGGATGCATTAATAACAATAGCAGCTACATACATAAGTATGTAGTAGGAGGTAAAATGGGTCAGGTGCAGTGCAAACATACTTGAAGGCATTCCAAGAAACAATATGGGGGCTTGCCTGCAACCACAAGAAAGCAATTGCTGCAAAAGAGTTTGTTTTGGTGAGGTTGTGGTAGCCAGTTTCGGGCGCAATTCATAGGAAATACATACACATTTGTAGTACATACATATGTACACACACACACGGCACTCCGGACCACGATTGGATGCCTTCTGATGTCGCCTCAACACCACCTAAATGACGAGGCCCAGATGCTCTGCAAGCAGTTCCTAGTAGGGCGCCACAAATATGGGCACCTGAACAGACACCTGCCGGCAGCAGAGCCCTAGCCAAGGCACGTCAGGAAGAATCTATACCCGTTCCCACGACAGTCGGGTCTACGTAACCGAAACGACCCAGATTTATATCTGGCCAAGGAATGTCTACCTAAGTAGATTATATACAGATGTGCCAAGTGAGTGCCTGGCATACGGAGAGTCGCCACATTACTCTCCGCATGCCCACATGAATTTCTGGCAATCGTTCTCGATACTCAAATGCAACCGTGAGCCGCTTTGAAGATTAATTTATTATTCATTACTTAATTCAATTCCGAAAAATTAGTTAAAATCCTTACTGTTAGTTTATTAAAAATATGCGTTTTTATTTCTCAGAAACTCGAGATCAGTGTCATACGGCAACACTCAGTTAGTTTGACAGCACTTGCAGAAAAAATAAAAATTCCATTGCAGCAATATATTTCGCCCTTTCAATTGCAGTCAAATCTTGCAACTTTTATTTCTGAAACTGATTTCCGAAATGTGACAGAAAGGTCTGTCTGGCTGTTCACACATCGAAACTTCTTTCTCAATTTGACAGCGAATTGCGTGGAAAAGTTGGAAACATTGCCATTTCTGACACAGTCTTTTTTATAAAAAAAAAAATTCTAAGAAATTTGTTTGCCCTTAGATAGCCTCCCGTAACGAATTTAAGATAATTAGGGAATTAACAAGGTGTTCTGAACGACGTAATGCCTAAAATTGTACTTGTTACGATGGTTTTAGATGAAAGTTGAAACTACACCGAAACG
>NW_023458561.1:69108945-69118259 GCF_013731165.1 Rhagoletis pomonella | reverse complement strand
CGTTTCGGTGTAGTTTCAACTTTCATCTAAAACCATCGTAACAAGTATAATTTTAGGCATTACGTCGTTCAGAACACCTTGTTAATTCCCTAATTATCTTAAATTTGTTACGGGAGGCTATCTAAGGGCAAACAAATTTCTTAGAATTTTTTTTTTATAAAAAAGACTGTGTCAGAAATGGCAATGTTTCCAACTTGCCACGCAATTCGCTGTCAAATTGAGAAAGAGGTCTCGATGTGTGAACAGCCAGACAGACCTTTCTGTCACATTTCGGAAATCAGTTTCAGAAATAAAAGTTGCAAGATCTGACTGCAATTGAAAGGGCGAAATATATTGCTGCAATGGAATTTTTATTTTTGCTGCAAGTGCTGTCAAACTAACTGAGTGTTGCCGTATGACACTGATCTCGAGTTTGTGAGAAATAAAAACTCATATTTATAATAAACTAACAGAAATGATTTTAACTAATTTTTCGGAATTGTATTAAGTAATGAATAATAAATTAAGCGCCTCACAGTTGCATTTGAGTATCGAGAACGATTGCCAGAAATTCATTCGTTGTGTGAAAGGCTAAAAAAAACAAGATTTCAGAAATTTTCCTGCAATCCGCCTTTCAGAAATTAGAAATCTCCTTCAAAACACATTTTGATGGTAGGGGTGACAGCTGATGCAACTGCTTTCTGAAAATTCTCAATTTGGCAGCCTTTTCGAAATATATTGCATTGCCACGTCTGACCCGCTCTAAAGAGACCTACTGAAATTAATTCAGATTCAATTGATTGGCTGTATTTGTGACTTAAATTTGAAATAGAAACGTAAGTCGTCGGACTCAACTAAAGGGAGGCCCAGGAAGTTGCACACTTCCACCGGGTCTGTCCATAGGGACCGGGCGTTAGCTTGGTGCGGTTTTGGGGGCATGCGGAGAGATGTCGAGAGTGATGTGGCGACTCTCCGTATGACAGGCACTCACTTGGCACATCTGTAGGTAGAAGGTTAGCCTGTTGCCGGGAAAAGCCAGAGCGAAGTTGCGATTTGGGGGGCGAGTCTCCCGAGGTAGGCAAAGTTCTGTCCCGTCCATGTCGGGCATTCACAGGTAGGGAGTCGATGTAAGTCGAGACCGACTCCCTGTGAATGCTGTTTATGAACCTCTAGACTTCGCCCGTCAGTTCGTATAGATTCCTATTGTTGTTGTAACAGCATACAATTTCCCCAAAGAGTTTTTGGGGAGTGTTGCTGGAGTGACATTCCTTGGCCAGATATAAATCTGTGTCTATCCGGTTACGTAGACCCGATTGTCGTGGGAACGGGTATAGATTCTTCCTGACGTGCCTTGACGAGGGCTCTGCTGCAAGCAGGTGTCTGTTCAGGTGCCCAAATCTGTGGCGCCCTACTAGGAACTGCTTGCAGAGCACCAGGGCCTCGTCATTTAGGTGGTCTTGAGTCGACATCAGAAGGCACCCAATCCTGGTCCGGAGTGCGGTGTTCTGCCTAATGTGTATGTACATATGTATGTACTACAAATGTGTATGTATTTCCTATGAATTGCGCCCGAAACTGGCTATCACAACCTCACCAAAACAAACTCTTTTGCAGCAATTGCTTTCTTGTGGTTGTAGGCAAGCGCCCATATTGTTTCTTGGAATGCCTTCAAGTATGTTTGCACTGCACCTGACCCATTTTACCTCCTACTACATACTTATGTATGTAGCTGCTATTGTTATTAATGCATCCACTGACAAAAAGTTTACACAGCCAAATCGCCCCAGGCCAAGCACATATGTTTGTAAATCTGTTTGTACGTATGTATGCACCTACTTATGTAAGTAAATTTATTTGTTGCTCGTAATGGATATTTTGGGTCCAACTAGAAGACTTGCAACTGCAACGAAAAAAATATATATAAATACATATTTGGCCTTTGAAAAATGCAGCGGAACGAAAAGAAAGTACAAATAATGGTCTGAAATGATATTGCGCCGATTATTACTGCGTTTAATTTCACTCAATTAACGACAATAAAAGATAGAAAAAATATTGATGTTAAAAAGTTAGCAACAAAACTCCAAGCAACGACAACAAAACTCTGTTGTGAATGCCGAATACACCAGACATTGTGCGCACTGTTGCAGCCAGCACATCTCATCAGCCAATTTATCTTCTCAAACAAACGATCTATGTACATATGTACATACATACATACATGAGCAGCAGAGAGTCAGTTTGCTGGCCGGGCTGAAAGACTCATGCGCCTTAATCTGGACCAGCAACTTGTTTTCAGTATAATTTTTGTTGTTACCTATGTACATACATACTTACATACATATATGTGGAATTCGTGGATTTGTTTTTGTATTACACATTTCTTCTTTCAATCATTATTGCTCACTACTTTCGTCTGCTTTTTTTTCATCTTTCCGACCGGCGTTGGTCGCCAGTATGTAGTATGTACAGTGACGTGCAAAACTGTAACATGGAGTAACATTTTTTATTTTAGCCGTCGCTATCTTTCCAAGTTCCAACGACATTCATACTGTTGTTGTATATTTTTATTGGTACATCTTTGCTTCCTCTGTCATAACGATTTGAAGTCAATTCAACAACATTAACAAAACCAGCTGACGAAAATGTAAATTAAGGCAAATGTTACAGTTTTGCTCTCATACATTTTTAATAACTTTTTGAGAATTTTCACGATAAAAAAAGAATTATTAACACAATGTTCAGTATGCTTTTGCTTTTTTTAGTTCCTGGTTGCAATTTGGCCTACCTAATGTGTATCTCTGTAAAAATTCTGGAGGTATAGCCTCCCATATATCCTTTCACAGCTCATGTACTCCATTGGACGGACTTGGATACTTAGTAAGCTGCGCTTTTAGTTGATTTCGCAAATTCTCGATAAGATTCATGTCCTCGGATTTTAGAGGTCATTTCAAGTTAGCAAATTTTTGCTTTTGTTCCAGTCTTTGCGAACATGTGCAGTGTGTTTTGGATGATTTTTCAGCAGAAACTCTAATTTTTTCGACTACATCTTGCAAATTTTGTTGAAATATGAACAGATACTGTTCCTTACGCATAATGTGTACAAACGGATCAACCACATTGAAATACAACCCCAAACTATTATTGACCGACCACTGTGATTCACAGTTTGCTTTACATGATGCGCTTAGGCTTAATTTGGGCCTTTGATCCAATACCATGCCCGGCCATCTGATTGAAAGCGATTAATTTAGTCTTGTCAGACCAAATAACCCTCAATTAAATCTTAAAAATGTGCTTTTTATTGCATTCTGTAAGACCTAACATATCCCAATAGGCAACGGTTCTTTTTTCGTGCGATGCAGCAAAACGCTGCCACACTCGCACATGTATTTTGATCAAATTTGCTTTTTTATTCTTTTATGATCCATTGCGCTCAATTTGACAATTTTTCGCCTCACTGTCTACTGATTTGCGCTCAATTTTAATACCTTAAGCGCTTCTGTAGTAGTGGCTGCAGCGCTACTGCTACTAAGTTCACAAGATATCGGACTGTAATATATTTTGACAGACTTCCTTTGTCCTTATTAACACTTTAGGTTATATTTTTTCTCAGTCTTAACATTTCCATGTGTCAAACTCCACAATTTTTCGCCACTTTCCCTGCGGTCCCGCCTTTCTGCAGTAAATCTATTATTTACATTTATGTTTCCTGATTAACCATATTATTTATTGGTGATCACTTCTTGAATAAATTACAATACAGAAAAAAGTCATCTGGCTTCCAACTAAGCCAAAGATAACTATAAAATGCAAAACTGAGAGTGAGTGCAAAACTGTAACATTTGCCTTAACTTACATTTTTGTCTCCAGGTTTTTTTATTGTTATTGGATTGACTTCAAATCGTTATGAGAGTGGGAATAGGGGTGTACCAATAATAATATACAACAAAAGTATGAAAGTCGTTAGAACTTTGAAAGATAGCGGTGGCTGAAATAAAAAGTGTTACATCATGTTACAGTTTTGCTCGTCACTGTAGATGCCTAATTCTGTTGCGACTCGTTCCATCGCGTTCGCGGCTTTACCGGCCACTTAGTCCGGTTTTCGGCTGGTGCCACTCCAAGCGCCAACTGCGAGTGTCCAGTGAAAGTCATGTTTTGCAATGCCAGTGAGGTAAAGAGTGCAGTAAGTAGTGGCTGGCATGGAGGTAGTTTGTAAAACCTATAGGTTTATGCCATACCCAAAGCCATATATGTAAATCAAAGTTTCAAACTGTATACAAAACTAAGGAAAATTTAACGAATTTTCGTTAAAATTTTAAACTTTTTACTTTTTTTTACAGTTGAAACTTTGATTTATGTATATATATGGTTTTGTGTATAACATAATAACATATCTTTGTAAAAAAATTAACAAAAAAAAGTATAAATGGAAAATATTGTAAATATGTATTAAAAAAAAACAAGGGATATAATGGAGTGAAGGTATGTATGTAAATGCGAATTTCTCATAAAACTTATTCGCCATTCATCTGCGAATAATATTCGCTTTGATAAATTATTGAAGCTTTCTGAGTGGTCGGCAGTCGTCAGTACCTTTTCAAGATCAAACCTAGAAGCCCCATATCGTGGTGCCCACTTCACAGTACTCAATTTACTAAGCATGTCTCGAAACTTCCTCAGCCACAATAATGACTTGTGTTTGGTAGGTTAAACTCCTGTTAATTCAGACTCGAAAAGACATATCCAATGCATGTTTGGGTTAGTAGTCGCACTAAAAAAATAACAACGAGTATAGATCACCGATCTTACGGTGAAAAGTTCTTTGGCGCCAGAACAACCCGAAGAAAAAACGTATTCAACGGTTTATCTTAATTATTCCGCATACAACTAAAAGCTCAGTTAGTCTAGACTTAATTTCCGTAACTTAACTTAATTTAATATTTTGGCTAACCTGTTATATGAGAAACTGTGTTGGCGGTTAGTTAAAACTTAACTTACCGTAAGAAACTTAAGAACCTGTAGATTTTAGGTTCTCAAGTTACGGCCTTACGGAAATTGAGAGCGGTGAGAGAATCAGGCTTGCCAGACTCTCGTTTTTGTATTTCTTAAAAATAAATGAAAGCAAACATTTTTGTTTGCATACATTTTTTTGATATGGCATTTTAGCCAGCGAACTGTTAAACAGCTGAAAAAAGAAATACAAAAACAAAATATTTCCGCTCTTGGCTTAAGTTGACGTGTTGAATAACCATTGATGATTTCTTACGGTAAGTTAACTTAAGTTAAGTCTGGACTAACTGAGCTTTAAGCGATTGCCAACACTTCTCCAATTTTAAGTTTCTTATCAAATAAATGAAACCATAAATGAACTGTCAAGTTGCAGTGCGGATTGGCCGCAGTCAAACCGACACAATTACGCAGCCAACCACAAGTAAATATTTACCAACAAAGCTGGTTTGCTAAATGTAGTCAATGCAATAACTCGTAAAAGCAGATAAGCAGCAATGGATTTGGCTGTAAGTACTCGTCGTAGGAGTACACACCGCCTAGCAGAGAAATCAGGTGGCTACGCGAGGCGAAACTGCAGGAAAGAGTTTAAAATGCATAATACGTACATACATACATACATACATATCCGGCATTTAGTTCAATAGTGTCATAACTCAAAAGAGCAAAACTCTAGAAAAATTACTTTAAAGTTTTTAATTTACAAATACTGCCATAGTAAAAATTAATACATCTTTTTGTTCTAGTGAGCTATGGTAATCGGTAGAGCTATGCAATTTTTACGCAACATAGAAGAATAGTTAGCAATCATTTCTGCATACTTAACAAAATTTTTTATTTATATATTTTTTGATTAAGGCACTCCTGCAGCAAATATGTATATATGTATGTATGTATGTGTGTGGGTAAACACCTGCGCTCATAAAAAAAAATTTATAAACTCTCATGGGTTGTATAGAAATAGGAAACCTCTCGCCTATGGAGCTAAAGCGCGTTCGGTAGCTCAGTCCGGCCAAAAACCATTAACCTGAAATGTGGCTCTGTAACAGCTTCAACTATGTGGTTTGGTTTTTTTCTTTTGAATTGGGTTTTTCCGCAATGTGTTAAATTGAATATTTCGAGGAGAGTAGTTGCTGGCCTGCTGCAGCAGCAACATGTTGTAATCTCGCGGAAAATGCAAATTCATATGCCCACGCTGTGACGTTGGAACCATCAAGCCACACAACTTTGCACAAACAAACAAACAAACAAATATATATGCTTACATATTTCAGCGTCAATATGTATTCAGCGGTCAATTACACATAGCAATCACGTATTTACAACAATAGCAACAATATGAGTGAATTGTAAAAGCGAAAAGGAAAGAAAACAGAAAAAACTATCTGAAATCTGGGAAATTAATTTTTCTTGTTCGCATTGCAAGCGACTGCGAAACTTACATGTGTAATTGCAACAACTCATCTGCACCTAATAATGCAAAAAAAAAAAAAACAACGAACAAAATTTTAACAAAATTGAAAAAAGTGCTAGCGGCGCACAGTGCCGCGAAGGTGGACAAAAATACAAAAATCGACTGTCTTGAAACTTAGATGTTTTGATGTCAAGTTACAGCTAAATCTCCAACTAAGAGAAGTTCATAAGTTATTTTGTGATAAAAACAACTTTCAGCCTCACACACCCCCTCAAAGTACACCTATTTTCTACATACCATTTCATTTCGGCGATTCGCACATAAAAGTGGTCGCAGTTAAAAATTTGTTAAAAATACATTTTTATTCCTAGCAAGATCAACTTTTGCACTTTGATAAAGATATATGCGACAAACCAAAAAATGTATGGTTCATGGAAAAAAAATTTATACAAATATTTTTTTTTTATTAATAAATAAATATATGATTAAACATACCAAAATCCGAAAATTGGTAAACTTTGGAGACAAAAACAAAAAAACATCTTGAAAGTTCGTGAAATTTTTTTTTTGGTTATGGTAGTTTGGACCTTCTACTAACAGAAACAATCGAAATCTCTTCCAACTTTTTCCAATATTTGAAAATTTTCAATTTTGAAAAAGTGACTAAATGCCTTTTTTTTGGTATTATTTTAGCTGATCTATATTTACAATACTTTTTCTGAATGCCCTAAGATCTAAATTTTTGGTTCGCTTTTCAAAAATAAGGTGTTGAATTAAAGCTAAAAGTGCAAAAAAAAAAAAATTAAGAGGTACAGGGTGCTTTGAAATGAAAAAAATTATCAGCTAATTAAAATACTTAAATATGCATCACGGTATGGGAGCCAAAAACAAAGGTATACGAAGATTTACATTTATATATATATACATATATATATATATATAGAGCAATGACACCAGTTTACAAATAATATGTTAACCAATTCGGGTAAGGAAATAAATGCAATCGAGACACCTTACAGCCCCCAATGATTAGACGAAAGGCGAACAAAAAGAAAATAAAAATAAATAACATACCTATTACTCTTCATCTGCATAAAGAGTACTATTTTGCTTAAGCAGCAAACAAAAACAGCTTGCGAAAATGATAGTACAAATGTATGCACATCAGGGAGGTCCAATTTTTTTTTATTTTTTTTTTTTTGATTGAGTCTTTTTATAATTTTGTTCACCTAACTAATTACATTACCTGTGCAAAAATTTCAACGTTTTACTATTAGTGGAAAATGTTGCTCAACGCGAGTTTAAAATTTCATGAATTTTTCTCTGGTGCTAAGAGTCCTCTCTTGTGGAAAACAAATAAAAACCCAAGAGTTTAGTGTTTTGTTGAACGAAACAAGAGAGTTATACCTTAGAAATTATGGTTGGTATAACATGCCAAGTTCAGTGCATAAAGTTTTAGTACATGGATGTGATGTAATTAAATACTTTGATTTACCAATAGGTAATGATTTAAAGCTATGTTTTCATTTATTTTCTTAATCTGTATTTCCACCTATTTTATCAGGTTCATTATCGGAAGAAGCCTTAGAATGTTCACACAAAAACATAAGAAAATATCGGCTTAATCATTCTCGAAAAACTGGAAGAGTACAAAGCAATACGGATTTAATGACTCGTTTGATATTATCGTCAGATCCATTAGTTGCATTTAAAAGAAATATAAAACAGAGAAACAAATATTTAAAGGGTTCTGATCTCAGCTTTAATAAATACATTGTTGAAAGTGACGAAGCAGACAAAAGCATGGAATCATTTGAATCAGTGATCACTTCCTCCTCTTCTGAGGACACTGAAACTGAGTGATTATAACAACTAGTTCGGTTTTTATTAACATATTATATGTTATTACCATATAACAGTTATTATTACTTACTTACTTAACAGTGATTATGCTTTATTTTAAATGAAATCAAAAGAATTTTTTTTTCTAAAGGTTAACATGTAAGGAAAACCGACCAAATTTTTCAAATTACCATAATGTATTCACTTAGGAAGTATAGTTTAGACGAATTTTGACTATTAAGACTATTTTTCTGAACACTTAGCAACAATGATATGCCATATTTCATTTTTAAATAATCATGTGCAAAAACTCGGTGTTTTTTTAATGGGTACCCGTTACAAAAAAACCGATTACTTTCTTAAAATTAGAGTAATATAGACACTTCAGATGTAAAGTTTCAATAAATTCTGACGACTCCTTCCTGTTTTCGTAAACACCACAATCAGCAATGATTATGCCTTATTTGTCTTTCATATAGTAATGTAAAAAAAAAATCTTTTTTTTTTTAATGGGTACCCGGTACCGAAAAATCGATTTCATTTTTGAAATAAGCATGGCTTAGTCCTTTTAGGTGTAAAGTTTCAACAAGTTCTGAATACTATTTCGGTTTTTATAAACATATGTCTACGATGATTATGAGTTATTTTACCTTTTTATAAAATTGTAAAAAAAAATTTTTTTTAATTAAATGGTAACAGATGCTGAAAAACGTTTTTTTTTTCTTAAATTGCGGTGATATAGTCCTTTCAGGTGTAAAGTTTCAGCCCATTCTGATGCCTCCTTCCACTTATATCAACACATGTCCACAATGACTATTTTCATATAAAAATGCAAGAAAAACTCGGTTTTCTCGAAATGAGTAACCGGTACAGAAAAACCGATTTCATTTTTGAAATTAGAGGGGCATAATACTTCTAGGTGTGAAGTTTCAGCCAATTCCGACCACTCCTTCTATTTTTGTCCATCATTTGTATGGAGTCGCGGCACTGTGCGGCGTACAAAAAACTTGCAGCCGACAAATGGCGAGCGACACGTCGTTGCCCACTGCCCACTGCGCTCTACCCCCCC
>NW_023458561.1:69104275-69108845 GCF_013731165.1 Rhagoletis pomonella | reverse complement strand
AAATTCGGCCATTAGCATTAATTTTGTTTCGTAATTCTTTAGCAGGCATTTTTTTTTTTTTGAAGTTGAGAGTCTTCGATTCAAATATGTAGTCTGGAATCGCAGGCGATATGTATTCACTGCGGCATTATTAGAACAGAAAGCAGATCCTAGCGAGGTGTCGATTAGGATCAACCGTTCAAGAGTTCGGCAGGTGAGTTTTATCCGATAGATGGCCTCGTGTGTTTAGTTTAGAGAGTAGAGCCCCCATCCGCGTAAAAGCTGAGGTAATTTCTATAGCCATATACCATTTACTCAGGCCTTTTAATCTGCGATTTGGTAAGTCTATGGATTGATGGCCAAAAAAACTATGTTTTTGAAAGTCCTCGGCCTTTATGCTGAATATCTGCTGCAGCGTTGAACAGTCTTTCAGGAAACATGGTTTGGTGCGAGGGTCTCGATGATGGAGTCACTGAACTTCATTTCTGTGAGAAAGGGACCAAAACTTCAGCGGAGATCTATCCAGCGGACGTTCTAGAAAAAGTTGTTATTCCAGAACAAGCCATGGGCACTTTCAACAAAACTCTGTTCCAACTTACGAGGCAAAAACGACTTAGGCCTCAGGAATGACTAACCGGCTTTATCGCCTAGCAAAATACGGAAAAGGTTGTCGGATTCTTCGTTCCAAAATCCATGACAGACATTTATCGGTTGGATCATAAACCTCGCTTCGTTTTGAAGACTGTGTCTTTAAGATGTGTTCTTGTTATATCTATGTACATTTCGCCTTTGATAGAAGGCAGACGGGGTCATTGTGAATCGGTTGGTATTAGTTTTCTGCCATTAAGTAACCAAGAAAGTTTTACAAAATATCTATTTGTTGTAATTCTTTTTAGCTGAAATAAGTCGTTTACCTTCCACAGAGTCGCCTCAGCTAGAGAGATTTACCGATTCCTTTAATGGGCGTGATTGATCTCGAATTTTAGAATATCCACATAATGGCCAGTATGAATATAAACTAAGCAATTTCTTTTACTTAAAATTTTAGACCTTTTAGTTAAATTTATTCCAGTAAAAGGTCAGAAATTTAAGAAAAAGCAGTTGCTTAGTTTTTATTAATTATTATATTATTATAAAAATTTGTGAAATCGAAATAAATTGAATCTTACATTTATATGTATGCACGTTTTACAGTTCTTTGACGTTACTTACGGTTTGTTTTTAATTTGTGATAAACATTTGTTTGCTTACCTGTAAAGAGAAAACAATTTATCAATTTATTATATAAAAATGTATCATAAATATATAAAAATTTATATATATATATATATAAATTTATTTTATAAATCTACTCTGTATTTTCTCTGTATTTTAAAATTTGGATTGCAAATCAGAAAATTTAAAATTATTAAATAGTACATATATCTAACTTGTACATTACGATGAAAACAGTTAGAATATGTTTGAAAGAGATTGCCGCCTTTAAAAAATTACAATAACGGTTATTTAACATTATAGCTCACAAAATACACATGTAGCTTTAGTGCTAACGTGATACATACATACATACATACATATGTAAAAATGAAAAATTATGTAAATAAGTAAGATAAGTTAAATAAAGATGTGCCTAATGAATAGGTTTTGAAAAATCTACTCAATCCAAGATATGAAAGACGGGTCTGCTGATTACTAATTTCTAAATAGGCATAGAACTCACATGCAAAATTTACAGATATACATACATACATACACATATGCATAAATATGTACATACGTAGTAACAATTGTTAATTGCTATTTAAATAAAGGAGTAGAGTAAGCGTTTATACAAAATAAGTTTTCTTTTTAGCAGCCAATTTACAACTCATCCTTACCCCCTCCCCCCCTGCAGGTACGCATACACAGCTATTTTTAGTCCATTAACGACAGCAGCACCCAATTGACTCGCGTCCACCACTGCGCCATTTTCTGCCACACACTACAGTTATGGCTGCGGCTGATGAGCACGAAAGAGATTATGTACAGAGATAATTTTTAATTAGGGACGCACACATACATACATACATATCTACTCAGTTACATACAAACTTATGCACTTAGATATTTTTAATGAATACTCGTACCTACTTAACGATATGAAAATAAATGATATTCACTTGAGAGCGTTTTGGTAGCAATAAAAAATAATAGAACAAGAGGGAAGAACAAATTATAGCTGAGAAGCTGTTGTGGAGAAGGGCTAGCAATGATAAGCAAACTTAAAGGTATGATTATGCATACTTCGCATAACTTCGCACAGCCATTTGTAGCAGTGCAATAAAAATCTAACTTAAAGAAATTTGAAGCAAAATTTAAACTCCAACAGATTGCTAGGTTTTTAAAAATTATGCTAATTTATGGGTAATGGAATACATACAAAGTATATACGGTTTAAAGTTTATACGAAAGTGGTGCAAAGTTATGCGAAGTATGCATAATCAGACCTTAAAGCATAAACGCGCAGTAAGTGAAAGAGCGAACTTAGAGTGTGACGTTAAGCACGCGATAACAAAAAAGATAAAAACATAAGCAAAAATATGTATGTACATATGTACATACTTATCATATATATAAATAGGCAATCATGTTTCCTTTACACCCCTTTTACGGCTAAACTATACTTCTAAGGTATAAACAGTTATATATCATTAGAAAGGTATTTTGATGCTGATGTGCAGGCAATTTTTAAAATTTCAAATCAGTTTAAAATAGAGCGAAAAAATCAATTCGAAAGTCACACCAATACCAATGCACACATGTACATGGTTGGGGCGGAAATGCCCCCTAAATGTATGCTTTAATATTGATAGCGAATTAAAGAAACGTGCTAAGCAGCAGTTCAGGAATAAGATGTATGTATGTATGTACATGAATAGATTAGACTCAAACAAGGAAGAAGGTAAAGTTGAGTATGGAGAAGAAGAAAGTGATAAATACAGAAATTAAAATAAAAGTAAAGAAACCTAGATATAAAGACAAAGAGGAAGGAAAATTTAAATACCTAACCTAACAACAATGGTGGGGGTGAATATGTAAATGAAGAAAAGAATGGACATATTTAGATCAGGATAAAGGAAAAGATAAAGATGAAGACCAAGACGACGAAGATGAAGATGAAGATGAAGATGAAGATGAAGATGAAGACGAAGATGAAGATGAAGATGAAGATGAAGATGAAGATGAAGATGAAGATAAGGATAAAGATCATAACCCCTTAACTTTAACTCATCTTAACTTAAAAACTTACTCCACCTGAGCTCACCACACATTAATTCACCACACTTTAACTCCCCACACCTAAATTCACCACACCTCAACTCGCCACACCTTAACCCCCGCACCTAAATCCACCACACCTAAATCCACCACCCTTAATTCACCACACCTCAACTTTCTCACCACACCTTAACTCACCTCAACTCACCATACCAAAATTCACCACACCTCAACTTTCTCACCATAACTTAACTCACCACACCTGAATCCACCACACCTAAATTCACCACACCGTAACTCCTACACCCAATTCCACCACACCCCAGCTCACCACACCCAATTTCACCACATGACATGATATCACTTGATGTGGCATCAAAGGCAACATCATTTGGCATAAAATGAACCAAAATAAATAAGATTTAGATAGAGGTGAAAAAAGGGATAAAAAGGAAATACAACTGAAGAGTGTGCGATGTTATATTTTGGTGTGTTATGCTTCATATGTTATGTTATTTATTCTCATGTTATGGTTATGTTATGTTATGCCAAGTACTAAGCTAAACTCCCCTCCACTTAACCCATTCCAACTAATGCTATTTTAGCTCATTCAACTTACATAAACTATCCTTAATTTTATCGGTTGAATTTCAACCGCTGGGCGAACACTAGTACTTATAGTACGATGAAAAAATCAAGTTAAGTATACTCGCGCACAGGTGGTTAACGTCATACAATGCAGGTGCAAGTGTGTGTGTGTGTGTAATAAATAGCTGAACACTTTGCATTGCATCTATTTACTCCAACAAAAAAAAAAAAAAACAACAGCAACCATTTGTGGTTTATTTAGACGCTGCAGTGCAACTTGACAAATGAGTGAGGCTGAGGCTGACTTCGTACTTGAATTGTGAGAATTGTGAACTTAAATGTTCCACTAAGCCGGCTGCACTTGATCTCAGCATAGGTACATACATATACCTATTTGCATTCCAATACAGATACACATGAGTGTAGGGCGGTATTCTAAAATAATTAAGTTTCGCAACTGCATGGAGAGCCATTTTAGCAGAACAATGAAAGCTTGGAAATATAATCGAGCTCACTGTACGAAGTTCTTACGTTAAGAATAACGTATTATATGATTTGTAAATATGTAATGAAATACACATATGTGGATACGTATATATTAGCTAAAAATACCTGTAAGTGCTTACGCGCTTGTTGAAAAGCTTCAACGATAACTGCAACACAAAACCTGTTTGATCTCCGTTTTAAAAATATTAATTATTAGCTCATTTGCGAGTACATATTTACCCAGACGTTAGACGGTAGA
>NW_023458561.1:69096351-69104175 GCF_013731165.1 Rhagoletis pomonella | reverse complement strand
TCTACCGTCTAACGTCTGGGTAAATATGTACTCGCAAATGAGCTAATTAATATTTTTAAAACGGAGATCAAACAGGTTTTGTGTTGCAGTTATCGTTGAAGCTTTTCAACAAGCGCGTAAGCACTTACAGGTATTTTTAGCTAATATATAGCTACGTATCCACATATGTGTATTTCATTACATATGTATTTACAAATCATATAATACGTTATTCTTAACGTAAGAACTTCGTACAGTGAGCTCGATTATATTTCCAAGCTTTCATTGTTCTGCTAAAATGGCGCTCTCCATGCAGTTGCGAAACTTAATTATTTTAGAATACCGCCCTACACTCATGTGTATCTGTTACTACGTTTATACGCACAGAATAATCGACTTAATTCAAAGCGCATTGACACCGTACACATTTCGCTGTAGTGTTTATGCTTACGGCTTTATATCGGCATCAAAGTAACCGTCTTCAAAAGCAAACAAAATCAGCTGTTTTCATTTGACATTTTATAAGTTAACGTAATGGAAAGTGAGAAAAATCTAGTTTTATTCGGCATTATAAAATCGTGGCAAAGAAAAAGAACGATTGTTATTAATCAGCTTTTAAATACTGATGCGAATATTTGGAATTCAAACAATGAAAAAAGAAATAATGTGAGAGAATTGGTTGGGTCCCAGGCTAATTTACCAAACATATTTTTTGCTACGAATATGCCTCGAATTCGACGTTTCCACAAACGGAAAAGGAAGGAGAACTTCTGGTGGACGCTGCAGCAGCCAGAAAATGATGAGTGCTACATCGAAGCTTTCCGTATGAGTAAAAAATCGTTCCTACTGCTTTGCGAAAAACTAGAGTGCTTTCTTAAAAACGATTGTGTGCCATGTATCACTCCACCCCTTGCTATAGAGAAGCAAGTAGCCATTTGTTTATATAAATTGGCTTCCTGTGGAGAATACCGAGTTATTGGTGATGTCTTTGGTGTGCACAAAAGCACTGTTCACAAATATTTTCACCTCGTCGTGAACGCGTTAATTCAGCTAAAAACAGAGTTTATCAAGTTTCCACAGGTGGGAGATGCGTTATTAATTGCAAGTGAATTTGAGAAAAAATCGCATATACCAAACATTATTGGCGCTATCGATGGTAATTTTAACCAACCTGAAGGCTTATATGCATATCCATACATAACTAAAACTCTGGAAATTAAACATTTTAGGAACCCACATACCGATCTTGCCACCAAGTCAAGGATACCTAGATTATATTAATAGAAAGGGGTGGCCTTCCATCGTAATGCAAGGAGTGGTGGATAGCAACTACATGTATGTATATGCATGCATATGTACATTAGAACCAATGGGAAACATTTTTACATTTTGTTACTTTAGTAGTTAAATAAAGGCGGACCTCCATAGTCAAACGCACGCATACGTATACGCATGCTATGGAGATCCGCCTTAAGTTGTTAAAATACCCATATTATATAACGATATATTGTAAAAAACTACATTTTTTTATTAAGGTTCACAGATGTCAGCGTTAAGTTACCTGGAAGCACTCATGACGCGACGGTTTTTAAGGAGTCGGGATTGTTTAAAAACTCATCGACATTAATTCCGAGGCATACAAAATTAATAAATGGTGTTGAAACGCCACTATTTCTTATTGGAGATCCTGCGTATCCACTTCTTCCCTGGTTAATAAAACCATACACCGGAAGTTTGAATGCAGCCGAAGAATCTTTTAATTGCCACTTGAGTTCTGCCCGAATAGTCGTCGAAAATGCTTTTGGTCGACTTAAAGGTCGTTGGCGATGCCTAACTAAAAGAATTGATGTGAATCCTACTTTCGTTCCGCAAGTTGTCTTAGCTTGTGCTATATTACATAATTTTGTTGAACAACAGAAAGAATCCTATTTAGAAACGTGGGCACAATCAGCTCTAAATATAAGAGAATTTCCGCAGCCTCAAGACACCCTTTCTAGTGAAATAATTTTTGATGACAATGTTGACCCTAAGCATTTGCGAAACAATTTGAAAAATTTTTTAAAAGACAATTTTCCTTTGAAAACCACTTATTTTAATTACTGACTACCAAACTCAAAAAGACTAATTATATAGCTTTAGTAAGAAGCAATTATAATTAAAAGCTATCATAATTCTTTACCACTGATCAAAATAATAGCACCTAGACATTTTGACCAGATCTGACTATTTTTCTTTTGTTTGCTTAACGTTCGCCGATTTTTCAGAAAATTATAGCGCATTATATGACAAAAGCCATATAACTCCAAACTTCAGTTTTTATACAGAGCTTAGAAAAATTCAACAAATTTTCATTAAAATTTTGAACTTTTATTCTGAATTTCTAGAAAATTTTTGGGTACAGCCCATACAATTTTAGTCAGATGAAGTGCAAGTTTAAACCTGCTAAAAATCGCGTTGATTTTTTTAGTTTTTTTTGCTGACGACTTTAACGTTTTTTTCTTTTGAAACTTTCATTTAATTATAATTTTCTTTGTCTGTTTCGACGCACATGAGATGAGAAATTGAATGAAATTTTGTAATGAAAAAATGAATATTTTACGTTGGCCTAGTTATTAAAAAAGCATCAGTTATGTTTTTAAATTTAAATTTTTAATTAAGTTAATTTAATTTTTATATGGCGTCGTACCGAAGTCCTATCTAGCGATGCGATAACTCAAAAACTAATAAACATAAGTACGTATATGTATGTATAAATATGCATAAGCGCATGTTGATTTAATTTTATTTAATGTATGGCAACAGTATATTAAACATTTAAAAATACAAAAAGTTCACAAAAGACTACAAATAAATGCATTTCGTACTCATTATATGTTTATATACAGCGGCGCTCACGTAAATCGCACACCTAGATTTTTTACAATGTCACGTTTTCGTAAAGTTTTTGTAAAAATATAGTAGATTCTATAACATAAACCATATAAGGCAAAGTTAAAAACCGTGTGCACAATTCAGGAAATTTTTTTAAAGATTTAAAAAAAAATTCATCAAAATTTTGCACTTTTCAGAATCCTTAGAAACTTATGGGGTATGCAGTTTTGTAGCCTATTCAATTCTAGTATAATAAATCATAAATATAATAAATCACGTTAAACACTGAATATTGTAAACAACGAAAGTGTGCTCTTTACGTGGGCGCCACTGTAAATGTAATTGAAAATATGAATGTTGTGAATGAAACAAGCGATGAAAAGTGTTTATTCTGGAGATTGCTGTGACCTAAAAATATCAAATTCACCAGGCGTTGCTGATACGATTTCCGGGGCCAAAGCAAGTGAGGGTGAGAGAAAATGATGAGGCATGTAAACAGGAATGTTTGACGGTTGTGACATCTGCATCGTGCTTAACAGAGAAGAAAACATCTTGGCGGTTTCGTGGCGATCATCCTCTAACATTTTTTGCGTCTCTTTGCGATTTCTTTCTAATAGAAGTTCCACTTTACTAAAATGGGTTTCGTCTTGCTTCTTCAAGGAATCGACTAAGTTTTCCTGCGTTTTTTTCCACTCGTTTGTAAAAGACTCCATAGCTTTCAGACATGAGTTTTTTTCTGAAAATACATAACATGTCTTTATGATATGCAAACACGTCTTTAACCACAATACTTAACGCACTTTGATTTTTGAACGTTTTCGGATTACGAGGAGTACTGCATGCGGGACTGGATTCCGAACCATCGGCATGATCGTTTTCTTCAATACAATCTGCTTCCACTTCTAAATAGCTGCTTTGCGAAGTATTTGTGTTGTCTGCTGGCCGCTTGGTTTGTGAAGTGTCCACGCCCTCTACAGATACTGCAGGTCGATGACCAAGCACTTCATCTAACATTTCGAAATAATCACAGGTTTGTCTTTCAGCACCACTGCTATTATTATTCCGCTTGGCTTTGTAATAATCGCTTTTCAGCGATTTGAACTTCGCTCTAATTTGGATGGCGTCCTTTTTGATTCCTTTGGAATTCAATGCACGAGCCACTTCTTCAAAAATGCTTCGATTCCTTTTTATTTTGCTGTCCAACAATTTTAATATATGCTTTTCTTTTATAATAGAAATCATTTCTATTATTTCTTTTTCTCTCCATATATTTCTTTTCTTTTTATTTTCCATTTTATTTCACATTTCACACCAGCTTGTATTTCTTTGCTGAAAATCAACTTGAGTTTGGCATACAATGCTGCCATTCCTCTTCAATAAGAGCTGCAGCAGAAAACTTTAGTAGCACTGAAGTTTTTGAAACAAATTAAGCTTTAATTCGCATGAAAAAAAATTGGTAATACTTGAAATATACTTTATTTAAGATAAATAATTTACTATCAAATGTGTTAATAAATTAGTTAATGTTTTACTTTACAATGTTAAAACAAATTGCAATAAATCTTAAATTAAAGAAATTGTGGTAACACTGTTCGTATGCTACATTGAGCGGAACAGCTGATCTCCAATTCGCTTTGAGTGAGAGCGGTGTTTATACACTCTTTCTAACTGTCTGGAGAAATAAACTACCGATTTGAAATGGAGTGTGAGCCAAAACACTTCGCTCTTTCAAAGCGAATTGAAATTCAGTTTATACATATGTTCTGAATCGCGGCGAAATGAATTAAAGCGACTTATGCATGCGTATAAACGTAGTATATATTGGAATGCAAATATATGTATGTACCTATGCTGAGATCAAGTGCAGCCGGCTTAGTTGAACATTTAAGTGCACAATTCTCACAATTCAAGTACGAAGTCAGCCTCACTCATTTGTCAAGTTGCACTGCAGCGTCTAAATAAACCACAAATGGTTGCTGTTGCTGTTTTTTTTTTGTTGGAGTAAATAGATGCAATGCAAAGTGTTCAGCTATTTATTACACACACACACACACACACTTGCACCTGCATTGTATGACGTTAACCACCTGTGCGCGAGTATACTTAACTTGATTTTTTCATCGTACTATAAATATAAGTATGTACATATGTACATATTTTTGCTTATGTTTTTATCTTTTTTGTTATCGCGTGCTTAACGTCACACTCTAAGTTCGCTCTTTCACTTACTACGCGTTTATGCTTTAAGGTCTGATTATGCATACTTCGCATAACTTTGCACCACTTTCGTATAAACTTTAAACGGTATATACTTTGTATGTATTCCATTACCCATAAATTAGCAGAATTTTTAAAAACCTAGCGATCTGTTGAGTTTAAATTTTGCTTCAAATTTCTTGAGGTTAGATTTTCATTTCACTGCTACAAATGGCTGTGCGAAGTTATGCGAAGTACGCATAATCGGGCCTTTAAGTTTGCTTATCATTGCTAGCCCTTCTCCACAACAGCTTCTCAGCTATAATTTGTTTATGACAATTTCTTCCCTCTTGTTCTATTATTTTTTATTGCTTCCAAAACGCTCTCAAGTGAATATCATTTATTTTCATCGTTAAGTACATAGGTACGAGTATTCATTAAAAATATCTAAGTGCATAAGTTTGTATGTAACTGAGTAAATATGTATGTATGTATGTGTGCCTAATTAAAAATTATCTCTGTACCTACATAATCTCTTTCGTGCTCATCAGCCGCAGCCATAACTGTAGTGTGTGGCAGAAAATGGCGCAGTGGTGGACGCGAGTCAATTGGGTGCTGCTGTCGTTAATGGACTAAAAATAGCTGTGTATGCGTACCTGCAGCTTTGCTAGGGGGGGAGGGGGGGAGTAAGGATGAGTTGTAAATTGGCTGCTAAAAAGAAAACTTATTTTGTATAAACGGTTACTCTGCTCCTTTATTTAAATAGCAATTAACAATTGTTACTACATACATATTTATGCATATTTGTATGTATGTATGTATATCTGTAAATTTTGCATGCGAGTTCTATGCATATTTAGAAATTAGTAGTCAGCTGACCCGTCTTTCATAAATCTTGAAATCTTGGATTGAGTAGATTTTTCAAAACCCTCATTAGGCTATCATCTATATTTAACTTCTCTTACTTATTTACATAATTTTTGGTTTTTACATATGTATGTATGTATGTACATGGATGGCATCCCTACTTGAAATCACGTTAGCACTAAAGCTAATGCAAACATCTTTCGCTTAATACCCGTTTACATACATATGTATTTTATGAGCTAAAATGTTTAATAACCGTAATTGTAATTTTTTAAAGGCGGCAATCTCTTTCAAACATATTCTAACTGTTTTCATCGTAACGTACAAATTAGATATATTTACTATTTAAAAATTTTAAATTTTCTGATTGCAATCCAAATTTTCAAAATTTTTAAATACAGAGAAAATACAGAGTAGATTTATAAAATAAATTTGTATATATATATAAATTTTTATATATTTATGATACATTTTTATATAATAATTTAATAAATTGTTTTCTCTTTACAGGTAAGCAAACAAATGTTTATCACAAATTAAAAACAAACCGTAAGTAATGTCAAAGAACTGTAAAACGTACATACATATAAATGTAAGATTCAATTTATTTCGATTTCACAAATTTTAGTATTGCATAATGCATAGGGTCGTATGAATGAAAACTAAGCAACTGCTTTTTCTTAAATTTCTGACCTTTTACTGGAATAAATTTAAGTGAAAGGTCTAAAATTTTAAGTAAAAGCAATTGCTTAGTTTATATTCATACTGGACATTATGTGGATATTCCAAAATTCGAGATTCGATTCTAGCTGAGGCGACTCTGTGGAAGGTAAACGACTTATTTCAGCTGAAAAGAATTACAACAAATAGATATTTTGTAAAACTTTATTTTTCTCTTGGTTACTTAATGGCAGAAAACTAATACCAACCGATTCACAATGCCCCCGTCTGCCTTCGATCAAAGGCGAAATGTACATAGATATAACAAGAACACACGTTAAAGACACAGTGCTAATGATTTCCAAATGCCAGACGTAGTCTTCACAACGAAGCGTGGTTTATGATCCAACCGATAAATGTCTGTCATGGATTTTGGAACGAAGAATCCGACAACCTTTTCCGTATTTTGCTAGGCGATAAAGCCGGTTCCAGAATCTGGGTGGATATGGTTTTTTAGTCATTCCTGAGGCCTAAGTCGTTTTTGCCTCGTAAGTTGGAACAGAGTTTTGTTGAAAGTGCCCATGGCTTGTTCTGGAATAACCACTTTTTCTAGAACGTCCGCTGGATACATCTCCGCTGAAGTTTTGGTCCCTTTCCCACAGAAATGAAGTTCAGTGACTCCATCATAGAGACCCTCGCGCCAAACCATGTTTCCTGAAGGACTGTTTAACGCTGCACATTTTCTCTTCACCACAGGGGTAAGGCATTTAAAAAAGGGAAAATTTTGGAGTCTTGGGATTTCCGACATTCAAATGACAAATAATGCCCAACATTGTCATTAAAACTGTTGTCATTTTATGCCCAGCAGAAATTCAGCATAAAGGCCAAGGACGTTCAAAAACATAGTTTTTTGGCCATCAATCCATAGATTTACCAAATCGCAGATTAAAGGGCTTAGTAAATGGTATATGGCTATAGAAATTACCTCAGCTTTTACGCGGATGGGGGCTCTACTCTCTAAACTAAACACACGAGGCCATCTATCGGATAAAACTCACCTGCCGAACTCTTAAACGGTTGATCCTAATCGACACCTCGCTAGCATCTGCTTTCTGTTCCAATAATGCCGCAGTGAATACATATCGCCTGCGATTCCTGACTACATATTTGAATCGAAGACTCTCAACTTCAAAAAAAAAAAAACGCCTGCTAAAGAATTACGAAACAAAATTAATGCTAATGGCCGAATTT
>NW_023458561.1:69089727-69096251 GCF_013731165.1 Rhagoletis pomonella | reverse complement strand
ATTAGCTCATTTGCGAGTACATATTTACCCAGACGTTAGACGGTAGAGAATATACATACATACACACACTATGTATGAATGTAATTTGCATAAGAACTTTTGTGTTTGTGGACAGTTGTGTAAATAACTTTTAACCTGAAATTGAGATCATTTTCCTGAAGAGATAAATTTGGAAAATTTAAATTTAAATTTTATGTTCCAGGAAGACATTATGATTTGTTTAATCAGCTTTTTGTATGCAAATATTTTATCATTATAAATACATATGTATGTATGTATGTACATAGTCTGGGCTCGAATCGTTACATACGATATCGTACTACTCGTCACGTAAAAACACATTTTTCGGATTATGACATACGTGAACGTACTCTTCGTGCCATTCAACTTATACTGCCTGACGTATCACGTAATTTTCTTTCGTATCGTTTTCGATCCGTGAACGGATGTTACGATTCGAGCCCAGGTTCTTCTATTCTGATAACAATAATATTTCATAATAAGATTGTTATCTTTGTTGGTATTGTTGCCACCCATTATTATCATGCTCGATATTTTATCATTGTCGTTACCTCTATTACTATCGATAGCATTGTTATCAAAATTATTACTTTTATCGATTTCATATATCAACTTTATCGATTAGTGGTGACAAAAAACAAACAAAGAAACCAGGCTCTGAGGAACAGTTGAAAGCCAAATGGCGACCCATCCAGACGCGTTGTGAAGGCAAATAGCTGAATTTCATGCCATAATTATGGAACAACCGACTTCCAAAAAAGGAGGAGGTTAACAGTTCGTCGGAATTATTATTATTTTTTTTTTTTTTTATGTATGTTACCTCATAACTTTGGACCACGACAACCGATAATTCTTTTTGCATCAGAAAGGTACTGTCTCAGAGGTGGTCCCATACTAATCTGGTTAAGATCCGATTACTTGTTATTTTGACAACTTGTATGTAACATAAATGTAGCTAAAAGTGGTGCTGCAACATTTTGCAAAATATCTACACATAATAAACAAAATTTTGTTTAAATAAAAGGGTTAAGGTTGCAAAATTTATTAAAGAAAACAAAATGAAAACATCAAATTGTTTTTAGTTTTTGTTAGAAGACTTTGTAAACATTTATAATGGTCAAACCAGAAATCATAGATGTTCGAAATTTATGCCATACAAAAGTTTTAGCCCCACCCAATTTAAGTCGGTCATGAGTGGGTTAACATCAAAAAGTTTTGCCTAACAATATTTGAGCTGTAACTCAACGTGCTACCTAGCTAAAAATTGAATGAAACCGTTTATGATACAACCACATACATACATACATACATACATGCATGTTTAGTAGTGAATTGATTCAATTTAATGAAGAAATCAAAAATCGTTTTGGACCTTTCACGCTTTGCCGCCTCTTTATTGCAGAATTTTTGCATAAATGTAAGTATGTATACAAACTTAACTGATGACTTGCAGCAA
Organism: Rhagoletis pomonella; assembly: GCF_013731165.1. Classification (NCBI taxonomy): domain Eukaryota; kingdom Metazoa; phylum Arthropoda; class Insecta; order Diptera; family Tephritidae; genus Rhagoletis; species Rhagoletis pomonella. The sequence continues at coordinate 69,094,774 of NW_023458561.1, read as the reverse complement.
AGCAAGCCAATTACCCATAGCCATAGTAAGGCCTTCAAAGTAACAAAAACAGCGGCGCATCACCGAGGAGTCGCCGCTATGTTGTAATGAGGGTGATAATGACGATAGATAATAACAGGTACAAACATACATTTATAGTGGGTTTTTTTTTTTTTTTTTTTTTTTTTTTGATGAGCAGGAATTTTAGATTAACGCAACAATTCCAATTTCGAATAGACAATTTGGCAAATTGCAGTGAATTCCACAAAGCAGCTGCCTGCATTCGAATGAATATTTGAGTGTAAATAATTTTTGGTCAATTTACTAGCAACCCCACCAGTGTACAATGTATGTATGTATGAACGAATGTCACTGCGTTCGACGACGACGACAACACGTGACACGGTGGGCAGGAAGCGAAGATAGGTTGCATAAAAATGTCGACAAAATCTGAAAGCAGGGTTGTATTTGTTGATATCTTAAGGTTAAGAATCCGCTTAAATTGAAATCCTAGCTGCTCCTGTTTTAAAGATATCCACATTTTATATACTTCTGATTGGACATATTTGCAAAAGAGGAAGACGTACCTCTCGATAATTAGAGCATATTTATACGAAAAGAAATCTCATACAAATCTGTTCCCCTTTTTTAACTCACTAAAACGGATCAAATCAATGTGAAACATTTATATTTTTTCCTACCGAAAGAATAATTGATCGAAATTTATTGGGCGCTACCGGTATACAACTTAGATAAAACACCACAATTACCTTTTTCTGTAGCGGGAACTTTCTCATTACAAACACTTTCAATATCGCATTATATGTATGTATGCATACATTATTGTATGCTATATAATACGGTAGTAATTTTTTATTAAAGGTTTGTTGCTATAAGCAAGTAGCGCAGGCAAGTCGCACTGCGCTTGTGCAAGAAATAAAAATGCTTAACGGTACTCCTCATAATAAGTAAATAAATTCAAAGCTTGTATGAGATTTACTTTGGTATTTATGTACTCTCTGTCAGGAAATAATGACTATTGTACATCCAGAACACAAATGCGATCATAAAGAAAATCGCATGAAAGTATGCGCTTTGTGTGTAGGGCTGCCAGACGTCCCGGTTTTCCCGGACATGTCCCGGTTTTAGACTATTTGTCCCGGTGTCACGGTCCAACCTTAAAATGTCCCGGGTTTAATTTAAGTGTCCCGGTTTTCCATTTGATTGCACAAATTTTGCTTAGAAATGACTACGCTGAGAGAAAAAACGCGTTGTAATATTAAGAAAAATTTTATGAATTTACTGGGGGTAATAACGCATAGTAAACATGAATATTTTTTATCTGATTATCGTTTTGAAATGTTCGTACTTAAAAACAATACTTTCATACCACGCACACGTGGTGTTGAATCAAACTGAACATTTGAATGCACATTTACATGTCTGGCTGTAGCTGAGTGCACGAAGATGCTTGCCACAATTTGCTAATTTCCAGAGCGTCAGGGTTCAAATCCCATTACAGACAGCATGGAATTTAAATAAATTTTTTTTCAACTTAATTATGAAAAAGCATCCGTTAAGTGCAAAGCGCTTCATTTTAATATTGGCATATTTCAATTGAATATTTCTATACTAAATACTAAAATTTGTATACTTAAATTATTATAAGTTGGGTTGGTGCTCTTTCATATGCGAATTTTTTTTAAATGTAGCACGTTTTGCATAAGCAATAGTTGATGATTAATATAAGTATGTACCTAAATACGTTAAAATGACATGCACAGAGTTTTACAAATATAGCAAAAGCCGGAAGTTTTGAAACAAGCTCACAGCAACGAAACAAATGACTGATATTTTAATGTTACCTTGTATTTATTTTTTTTTTTCGTGAAACCTAGATTACTTATAAGTACCGTGCCGTACAAAATTATTGGCTCGGAGACACTTTCATCTGATCACAATTTCTAATCAGATCTTTTAGAAAAATGTTTAAAATGTAGCTTTTGAGCCAATTAGTAAAGTGCAAGTCTGAAGTTACCAGAAAATTTCGTTGATTTTTTGCAATTATTTATTTTTTGCTGACAGTGTCTTCCACATACAAAAAAATGTCGAACATGGTTTGTATGGAAGAAACTCTCAGTAAAAACAATACCAAATATATTGCCTCGTTCAAAGCCATGAGCAAAATCGTGAATACATGGTTTTCCGCAAAACAAGCGGATCTTAGTAATTTTGATAAAAATCTTAACGAACTCCGCACAACTTTGAAAAGTACTGGAATTTCTCAAACTGTCAAAATCCATTTTATCCTTAAACATTTAAAGCAATCTATTTCATTCTTGAATAACGATGGTTTAGGATTATGGTCCGAGCAGGCCGGGAAGTCAGTTCATAGGGAATTCATTAAATTCTGGGATAGATTCAAAATAAATATGATTGATAAACCAACTTTTGTGAGTCGCCTGAAGAAAACTGTAATGACATTTTCATTCCAGCATATATAAAAACTTAACTAAATAATAAAATATTTAAATACTAAAATGTGTGACTATATTATATGGTAAGCCAACAAAAAAAATAAAAGGAAACAAAAAAAATATAAAAAAATAAAGCAAGAAAAAAATATAAAAAAATAAAACCAAAAAAAGAACAAAGAGGTGCAAAGTAAGTTGCCTCTACGTGGTGCGCCTTGGAAACGATTGAAACCGGCTAAAAACTTACATAAACTTATATTTTCAAATAATATATATACACACATTTACTCACACATACATTGTTGAATATTTAATGCACAAGGATGTTTTTCTCTTTCGCAAAAGTCGGTCCTATCATAACTATGTAAAATGTTGATATCTTTAAAACAGGAGCAGCTAGGATTTCAATTCAAAGGGATTCTTAACCTAAAAATATCAACAAATACAACCCTGCTTTCAGTTTTTGTCGACATTTTTATGCAACCTATCTTTGCTTCCTGCCCACCGTGGTGACCTTCGCTGGAGGGACTTTTGGCGTTGCAATTTACCGTTTGCTTTGGTTGGCCAGCTTCCACATGTTGCATTCGCCCTGAACAATTTCTTTGTTTATTTTATTTTATTTTTTTTTACCATTAATTGGTGCGACACATTACGGGTACAGTGGCATAGAGTAGATGCATGCTGCAAGTCGCACAGCAACAATTCAATTGCCATTGCCGTTGCTCTGGCGATGCACATTACGTCGCTTGTATGTATGTATGTATATATGTGTGTGTGTGTAGTACCTTTACCTTTGCCGGCCGCCATTGTGACTTTGGTCTGCCCCGGTGCGACTGACATTGCACAATCTAATCGCTGCCAATTGATGCTGCTGATTTCGACGCTTATTCGCTCGCACTTTCCCACTGTTAAATCGCAATTTGTTGTGCGCTTGCTTTGCTGGCGGCTGGCGTTTGGCGTTTTCTATTCGGCATTTGCTATTCAAATTCAATGCGAATGTAGTCCAATTGCTATGGGAATTAACTGCTATAAATTATTTTACATAACCTTCAGAATGCTAAGCTGTGTGTGGTGGCGAGGGAAAATATGATTAAGCAAAGATTTCTAAAATGAAGAAAATTATGAATCAAAATGTTTGGACGCTTTAAAATAAATGCTAAAAAAGCTATAGATATGTAAGTAAGTATGTGCTTGCAAATACACATACATATATGCTAAGTTTAAGCGTGGAAAAGACTATCACCAAATACGGATTTTTTCTATGAGAGAAATGCCGCATCTGCAATACCGGATTGGCTGTCCGCAAATGGGCAAGTGTTTGGTTAGATTGATGGACAAGCTTAGAATTTCTGTATTAGGAAGACAACAGTCTGCGCAAAAAGGAGAAATAGCATCAATCTAGTTTATGCTTAAAACCGAATTTCGATCCAAAATACATTGTAGTACATATGTATGTACTTCGAAAACGATACATACACACAACATTGAGATATTTCAATAAATATTTACAAGAAGACAGCATCTTAAACCACGAAACAAATTTTAGAGTTTTTGTTAGGATCTCAACGAAATAATGTAATAAAATTTTTAACCCTTTAACTCCTACCATCACGAGTAAACATACGAGTAAACGTATGAGTTCATAAATTTTTCTAAAACTTTCTCAAGCGAGAAGCGGGAATCACCGAAGTTCACAGCTCTACGTACTTATTTGGTTGAGACCAATAGGAATAGAAACGTTTTTGAAATCGTTTCGATTTACCTCTGTAATTGCTCAATAAATAATAAATAACGCACCGAAATAAGAAAAAAAATTTTCAAAGTAGCGAAACAAAAATCTTGCGAAATTAATTTGTTACAAATCGTTTGCACATGCGCGCACATTTTGCAATAAAAATGCATTTTAATTAATGTAAAAAAAAAATTTAAAACGGGTTCAGCGCGCATTTGATGGCAATAACCTTCAACTGGTTTTTGGTAAAGTTTACTTAAAAACGTATTTTTAAATTTATACTCGTATTTTTGAGCTCTTATTATTCTTGAATTTTAAATAATTTATTAAAATTCTATAATAAAATCGTAATGATTTTGTCACAAATGTATAAGTCCCTAATTGAAATTTTATTATGCACATACAATGAAGCAAAAGTCTCTTTAACCTTAGGTTGTATACAGAAACTTTGTATGTATATATATCTGTGGTCATATGGAATAAGTCTTTAAACTACAAGGAATTTTTTTTGCGACACTTAATGAGAATATTGACTTGCTAAGATCAGAACTATTCCTTTCATGTTTATTTGGCAAGAGTTATACAATGCCTTGGCATCAGTGCTTCATTCGCAATCCGTACCCTGCGAATGGCATACTAAAGCCAGCCTCCCCACTTAAGCTCCTATTCCATATGACCACAGATATATATTATACTTATAAAGAGTTGGAGGTAGGGAAAAAACCACACTGCCGGCACACAAGATGACTGCTCAACGGAAGAATATTACCTGAAAGAAAATTTTGTCGTAGGAGTGTGTCTAATGGAATATTGAAAAATCTCACTTTGAGCCTTTTGCGATGTTAATGCCTACTTAAGTAAT
>NW_023458561.1:69087708-69089627 GCF_013731165.1 Rhagoletis pomonella | reverse complement strand
TAGTAGCGGACCAACTCGTGTAGTATCTACATTAGCTTATTGTTAGCCTAATTGCTCGTATTTTAACGATCACAATCCCTATTCGATGTTTATTGGGCTGTGTTGCCAAGAGGTAGGTACTTCCTACACCGATGTAATGCAGAGCTTGAATATATGGCCCTACCCTAGGACAAATATTATTATTGCGTAGTGTATTTTATTGTTGTAAACTGAATAAAAAATATAACCACATAACCTGATAACCAGGCAAGTGTGAACAACCTAAATTTTTTAAATTACTCACTTAATTTTCCGTGGTCAACGAATAAGAAAAAAGTTTATGTCAAAGAATTGTTCAGTGATTGCAAATCAAATTTGGAATAGGGAATGAGGTAGTTTAGTATGGTTTCAAAAAGGCGGTAAAATGTAGTTTTCGCAAGAGGGAAACATCGATTTAGGTAAGGGAGCCAAGATGGCGGATACGAGCGAGAACGCTGTCAATATCCAACACCATCTATTTATTCCACCATGCCAAATTAGCATTGAAAATGCACAAAGTCTACCAAAATATTAAAATGGAAATTTTACTTTGTTACCGACATTGGTAAGTGGGTATGTCGATAGTGGCGATACCGGATGTGAATGAAGCAAAACAATTGCCGCCATCGATTCGCCAACAGTTAGCGAGTGGCGGAACGAACGAATTCAATTCAAACCAAACTCGCTATCGTCTATCCGCGCCAGAGAACGTTTAATATTAGAGGTCAATGAAAGTATAAGAGGTTAATTGAAAATACATACATATGTCTGGAAATGAAAATAAAATTCCAGTAACGGCGAGCATGAATTCAGAGGTTTTATTTAATCTTTTCTGAATTGGTTTTGCGTACGGATTTTCTACAAACTTATGATGTCGAAACAGTGTTTGAAATTGCTAAATGGTAGTGATAATGTGATGTGATGTGGAATGATTTTCCGTCATCCCTTGTCAAATTTGGATTGGAGGCAAAACGAAAAATGACACTGAAGATGGCACAATGCCGAAACCGGTTTTTCTGCAAACCAAATTTGACAAGGGATGACGGAAAATCGTTCCACATTACATCACACACCTACCCCGTCGGAAACACCAACAACGAAAATGAGGTAGTGATAATATTTTATTAGAGTTCATTATAATTTCTTATAATAAATTATTACACATTAGTGCAAACGCAGTAGGCCCGAAAAGTCCTGAAAAGTCTCAATGAATAGCAAACAAATAAATTTTACTTTAACAGAATTTGTGAAGCCAATCGATATACATATGTATGTATAATACATATATATATATAATCGATTCTTTACACTGAAAGATATTAACGATAATACATATTATCGGGTCAATTACACAGGTCAACAAACTGAGACCCGACCTCTTAACCCAGCAACCTGACTATACATTCCCGAAGGATTTCGATGCGCTGAATCCAAAGTTGGCATATTTGCAATATCACGTCAGAATTATGAGATATTCTAAACCTAACTGTGTGAAAATTACCGTTTTGGGCAAATTTCAACATCTTATATACATATGTATGTATATAGTCCAGAATACATTTTTTCGAAAATCTTCTAAATTTTTTCAATTCCGTTTATTCTTCGCTGGAATATAAAAATATAAAATATGTGATTGAAGCTACCATATTAGGTCCATCATTTTGAATTTGCATTGTTTCAATTCGTTTTATTTTTTCCAAAAGAGTTTCCATTTGTTAAAAAACTATATTGAAATTATTTAATAAGTTAAATCAATCATTATCAATATTGTAATCAATCGAAATGTTTTTGAAAACTTCAATGAAACGAAAAAGCGACAGAGGAAGAGAGAGGATGGCGGATGGTGGTAGGGATCATGATAAAAATATAGTAAGGTAGAACCGCTGAGAGTCACTTTTAAA
>NW_023458561.1:69076706-69087608 GCF_013731165.1 Rhagoletis pomonella | reverse complement strand
TTGTGTTTAGTCGTTATATGGAAGCAAATGAGACAAAAAAAATTCTAAAAAATCAACGGTAATCTTTAGCGACTTGAAACTGGCACATTATTGGACAAAATTGAATGCGCTATAAAACTGTGTACTCAAAAAAATTCTAGAGCTTCTGAGAAAAAAGTTTGAAATTTAAGGGAAAGTTTGTTGCACTTTTTTGCGGTCTTTTAAAAAGTTTACAACATTGGTTTATATGGGTTTTGTTGGAAAATGAGCTGTATTTTAATTGAAAATTCTTAAAAACAAATAATTAAACATAAGTGGCAAACAATATCGCTTTGAAAGGGGGGTGCTATAGATATGTCCAATACTGTATAATGTATATAAACTAGAGTTGTGCAATTAATTGATTATTTATTCCAAATTGTAATTAATCATAAAGTTAATAACTCAATTATTCGATTAATTCGAAATTATGATTACTCAAAAGTTCAGTTACTGTAGAAATTAAGCTTTTGATTAACCGAAAACTGAAATATTTGAATAATGTGCCTTATGCTTTAATATAATTAATATATAATTCCCTTGATACCTATTTTGAAAAAAAATTTCTTTTTTCAAAAATTTAAATTAAAATTTTTTTCATATAGGGGATTCAAAAGGTCGGGATTTTGATTACTCAAAAGGACATTGAAAAATTTTAAGACTCTAAGACATTATGACGCTTAACACGACGTGTGAATCCCCTAATAGTAAAAAAACATGGTAAGCATTTTCCAAAGCAAACTCTTTTAAGACAAAAATTAATTTTTTTTGAGTAATAAAATTTTAAGTAACTGGATTAATCATCGTATCGAGTAATCAAAATCTTCATTACTCTAGTAACTAATTAACCGAACAACTGATTAACCAACTTGCTCGAGTAATCGAATAGTCGTTCCCACGACAATCGGGTCTACGCAACCGGAACGACTCAGATATATGTATGTGCATATATCTGGCCAAGGACTGTAACTCCAGCATCGCTCCCCAAAAACTCGTTGGGGAATTTGTATGCTGCTACAACAACAACACAATAATCGAATAATCGCACAGCCCTAATAAATGCCAATTAAACTCTCAATGTGACAATAACTCTTTACATATGTACATAACAGGGATGCTGCAAATATTTGCATTCGCATTCGTTATGCGAATAAAGCGCATCATTTTACACATTCGACATTCGCATTCGCATTAAATGATACGAAAAGACAGCGAAATGGCGTTTTTTTTTTAATATAATATGCCCCTTTTGAACTTTGACTACTATGTAGATTAAAACACTGTACGGGTTAAGCACTCGTTCAATGTTCTAATAATTTAAAAAAATTTTATGTTATAAAAACGATGACTTAAGTTGATTATAGCTTTTTTAATGTTATTCCTAACATTCGCATTCGCAAATGTGAAAAGGATGACATTCGAAACATCCCTAGTACATGCATACATGTATGTAAATATATTTCTTGCTATAAAAATATAACGGTGTACCTTCGATTATGCAACCAATTGAATGCCACTGCAATTGTTTCTTTAAAGCGGCAATGCTCCTATCAATTCTATAGCTGCGGTTTAGTTTGCTGCCAGCCAGATAGTTGATTTAAATGAAGAGCACGTACGTACTTAAATAACTGTCAATATATATAATATGTACATAGTTACACGCACACAAAGAAACCAACAAAATTTCAAAAATGCCAAGTTTTTAGTTGTGTCACCTTTGAAGTGGATGTGCGATATGTACTAAGTACTCCACGTCTTAAGGCTCTGTTATGCATACTTGGCATTGCATGCACTGCTATACCATTTTTACGTAGAAATCAAAAACCAACAGACTTTTACGTATGTAATGCTGTGCGTTGGGTAACAGCTTACACGCGAAGCTCATTTAACAGATTCCTTATGTGACAACTCTCAAGCAATGCCAAGTATGCATAACAGAGCCTTAAGATTGCATTGCTATGCACTCATTCATGCATATATATATATATATATATGTACATAGATAACCTTTGAATTTGGCTGGATGTCGAACACCACTGCTGGTTACTTATACGCCCGGGCAGTACTCACAAATGGTCTGGCATTGATTGAAATTTTAACTAGTGCATACATACATACATACATACATGAAATGAAAATTAATATGCTATTGGCAAAAAATTTTAAAATTTTCACTATTTGTACTTAGTTAGTTGTAAACATTTTATAGCTTAAAGCATATCAAATTCAATGACATTTGACATCACATATGTATGTACATATGTATATACCATCCTTTAGCCGCGTAACTGACATTTGCTGCCAAAAATTGGATTTACTCACACAAGCTCTTGGCTCAATCCTTATCCATTCGCTCTGAAATATACCAGCCAGAAATGCGATTGCTTTATAAAAAAGATAACCATTTTGAAATACTTTTACTCTCTAGAAAATAATTTTTTTTAAACTCACATAGGCGGTTTTGCATTATCTTGATACGCGGTTTTGCACTTTAAACGACGATATGTAAATATTTATTTATGTAGGTTAAAAGCCAGTAAAAATTGGCAGCTTGTTTCAAAATGAAAGTTTATTCTTACCTATTTTGAAGGTTTTTTTGAGCATCAAAACTTTATAGTTTGTAAGAATTCCCTACACTGAGGGAAATAACGCATAGTAAAAATGAATATTTTTTATTTGATTATCGTTTAAAAATGTTCGAATTTAAAAATACAACTTTCATGCCAAAATTTTGCCCACATCTGAGTATACACTGAGGGGAAAAAATAGTAAAATCAAATAAAAACGTATTTAAATCAAATGAAAACATGTTCAAAAGTAGTGTATAAGGAAATATTCAATTCAAATGGTCCCATATTAAAATTAAGCATTTTTCACTTCAGCGGTGGCAACAAAAACACACAAACTTAGTGTTAGCTGAGTGCGCAAAGATGCTTGCCAAAATTTGTTTATTTCCACCAGAGGGTCAGGGTTCAAATTCCATTGCAGGTGCAAACATGTATGAAAACGAATCCGTGAAGTGCAAAATTCTTTATTTTAATATTTCTCTTATTTCTTATTTGATTTTACTATTTTTTTCCCCAAACCCAAACTGTATAAAGATTCAAATAGTTAAACTGGTATAAAGTTGATGCGGCGGTTGAACAGTTTATCAATTTCGTGTCCCTAATAGCGACATCTCTCTTCGGAGTGTTAAAGTGTCAAAGCAAAACCAAAAACTCTGTTAATCGGTTATATAGGCACGTGTTCGTAGTGCCACAATAAAGCTCCGACTTCTGATCCTGACATCCCTGATTCGAGTTGGTGCTCTATCACATTAGGTTTTTAAAATATATCTTTTGCTCTGTATCACTTATTAAATTTCAAAATAAAATTTCTCGGTAGAAAAATAATAGCAGAATCCTTTTCGAAATTGGGATGGTCAAACGTCATTTTTGTATATACCATTTTTGTTCACCATTTTTGCTTAGAATCGAACGTATAATTCGAATATGCCATACACTTTTTCCGAAATTAAATTACTCCGCAATTAAATTACTTAAAAAAATATGCACGCTGATCACGTAAACAAATTTTATTGGCGCAACGTACTCTAAATATTCATACATATGTATGTATGTATTTATGAAATGTATGTATGTGTAGAAGAGCGTCAGCAACCGGAAATCGATATTATAAAAATATTGCTCTCAAAATTTGTACGTTTTGTATGTTAAAAATACCACAGAAGGAATGATTTTTTTTTTTTTACTAGTACATTTTTTTTTCTAAATGTCTTTCAAGTAAGTATGCAGAAATGGTCACCAAACCTGTATTTTACGTTGTGTAAATAATTGATAATGACATCTGTAGAAAGTATCCCAAATGATGAGAATTGGTTTGTTTTGTAATTTCAGTCACAATTGTAACAGGCGAATGTATGTCCGTCTGTCTGTCTGTATGTTTGTACGAAAAAAATAATTAGAGAGTTGCCACCTGTTTGAATATTGCAGTTTAAGTAAGCTGATAAAATAAAGTAAATATTGCAATATGGCTGCCAAAATAAAGAGGTTTAAGCAAATAATAACTAAGAAATATTTTTGTGTGGAAGGTTGCCACCTGTTTGAAAATTTTAATGTTTTTTTTAATTGATAAGATAAATTCAATATTGCAATGTGGGTATCAAACTAAAGAGGTTTAGGAAAATTTACTGTCAAAAATATTTTTAAGGAGGGTTGCCACCTATTTGTAAAATTTTTAGACAATTATTAAATTGATAAAGTAAATTAAATATAACAATGCGAGTATCAGACTAAAGAGGTTTAAGAAACGAATTTCCATCAGCCCTTGCCAAGCTCGTCTCCTTTGAAGAAAGTGCATAGTATGTAGAATCGAGTTATGAGAGTATAAATTAAATTTACAGGATTAAATACCTTCCGAAATATACTAACGCCTTTGTGTGAAAATCTTACTTCAAATTTGTTTTATTTTTTTATGAATGAAGCCATAAGAGTTTTGGGAGGGAGTAACAACACAAAAATGCATTTCAGGCAAAAATTTAAATATACAGGCAGGTTCTGCAATTCACTTCCGAGTGAATTTCAACCCCTGCCAATTTGAATTCTACGCGAATCCGACTCAAATTCACTCGGAAGTGAATTGCAGAACCTGCCTGATTGAGTTAAGTATGTAGATATGCAGAAATTACCGCTACCTTCTATTTTGGGTAAAAATTTCATATTGATTAACCTTCGGATGTTTTATATTATACCAAAACCCAGAATACCATGCGTACACGTAAGCCACATATTTTATAATGTCAATTACATTCATTTAGAGTTAAGTGTAATACAAACAACTTTCAAACTTGATTTTCCAACATTTTAATTTTTATACATTCATGTTTCTGGCATAAGGGTGACGATATGTAAATTCAAAACATTAAACCCCAGTTTCTCGAGATTTACCTTTTTGAGTTATGACACTATTGAAGTAAATTAGCGATATGTGCATACATATGTATGTATGTACATATATCGTTAGTATTGTATGGAAAGAGCGTATCTCACATCGTCGCTGAAATGCATACTACATATCGATGGCTGAGTGGAAGATCGACCTATCTCGGCAGCCAGTTCGAAAACATTCTATCTCAAAAAACTTTTCAAGAATGCTCTATTTCAGAATTCGTTTCAAAAACGCCCTATCTCAGCTGCCGATTCAAAAACGCCCTATATCAGCATATTTTCAATACATTTTGAAGTGAGATAGGGCGTTTTTATACCGAATTTTGAGATAGGGTGTTTTTCAATAAAATTCTGAAATAGGGCGTTCTTGAAAAGTTTTTTGAGATAGAGCGTTTTCGAACTGGCAGCCGAGATAGGTCGATCTTCCACTCAGCCATCGATATACGAACGATATGTACATATGTATGTACATATATAAGTTAAGAGTCTATGCTGGATGCAAGTGCAGAATGATCTGTTCCATGCTGTTGTATGCTGATGCGATACAGAAAAAAGCAACACATTGGATGCTACTGCTACTGGAAAGCCCTACCAATTTGCTAACTACCAGCCATTTGCCAACTATCAGCTATTTGTAACCAAAATTGCCCGACACACATTCCGCTGTGTACATATATACATATGGCTATCGTCACTGTGGATGCAGTAGTCAAGTAATGTACCTTCCCTTGTTCGCCCACAACACAAGCGTGTCGTGAATTGCTCCATACGCAGCATTTTCGGGTCAGTGGTTCTTTTACGCTCCACACGTGCTTGTGGTGTGTGGATGAATGTTTGTGAGTGAGTGCTCTCTGTGGCAGAAAGAATATTTTGTGTACATGCGCAATTTGTTATTCTGTAAAGGTATCGGAGCGTGTCATTTGTGTTAATTTCGAGTTTCGCAAAATATTAGACGAATGGACGGATGCGAAAATGCGGTAGCCTGAAAAGACTGTACGTCAGCTAGACAGACAAATATAAATCTTCGTCGATTTGGGGATTTCAAAGATTTCGTCAGCTAAAGAGCGTACATTTAGCATCTATGCCGATGACACATTTTTTTTTTTAAGGCGGTTGATGACGGAATGGGGAATTTCGCACCTTATGGTTATTTATTTTTCGCTATTTTAGTTGAAAGGGGGGGGGGGGGGGGGGAGCTTTCTTTATTGAACGCGTTATAGCTTTGGTTAGAATAGAAAACGGAAATGAGAGCGAATAATAATCGTAGAAATAATGACAACTAGCGGGCACAATCTCTGACAAAAAATCTCCAAACCTGTTAGACTTTAAACAAACAAACAAAAATTAATATTTAAATACCAAAATCGATGTTGCCAGCAATTCGTGGTATTCACTTAGGGCCAGTATTTGAGTGCAATTCGACCGGTTTAAACTTACATATGTATGTAGTTTAAATGCTCCAGCTAGCTGGTTTAAACTAAGATTAGCCACACACATCTCAACCAGAGCTGTTAAATATGAACGCAGTTTATGTGATCTAAATTTAAACTGGTACTGAAAGACTGGCCCTTAAGCGCGTTTCGATAAATTTCTCTCGGGCATGAGATATTCTGGTTACCGAGTGGAGAAGTAAGAGAAGTGAAAGCGGAACCGGTAAAATCGGTAACGATAATGGCGTTGATTAACGATATTGATATGTCTATAGTTGTTAGCACACTGATTGCGATGCATAAAAGTATACAATATTCATGCATGCCATACCGGGAGTTTTAATGATATATACAAAATCTTCTTTTGTTTTTTTTTTTTTTTTTTTTTTTAGATGAACAAAACCTTAACGCATTCTTTTTTAACTAAATATCAATGTAGTTGCTTGCACTTGTATTGCACATTGCAGTTCATTAATTTGCCATTTAAGATATCCGCCAACTTACATACATACATAGTTATCAGTAAAAGCGCAAATAAATAAGAATTTATCAATTAGCTGTACGTTTGTATGCATGTGTATGTAAGTGCACACATTTATTTATTTATACACAAGTTTATCGTCACATTCTCTAATCACTCACTCACTCACTTGCATTTTTCACTTCACTTCTCTTCCTCTCCACAGATGTCGTATCTCTATTCCGCATTCGGGCAATTGGTTAGTGTGCATTGCAAAGCTACCGCCACCGCCACTGCAATGCCAGTGAATCAGTGCAAGCGCGACTTACTAGCCTATGGCTATGAGAAACTGCAGACGTTCGCCGATTCGCAGTTGGACCAGTTGGATCCATATCAACGAGGCGCCAATGAACTAAGTAAGTTGACAAGCGTACCTACATAGAAAAACTTTGTATTACATATGTGAGGTAGCAATAATGTCATCCGCGAAAATAATTTACAAGCGATCGTTTGAGCAATGGCTTTTATAGCTACACTGCCGGAACAAAGTATTGGCACAGCAAATTTTTCACAATTCATTCTACAACAAAAAAACATAAAAATATAATTCCTAAACTTTGTGCAAAACTCGCGAAAATTCAGCAAATTTTCATCAAAATTTTCAACTTTTTAATCAGAATTTTTTTGAGTACGCAGATTTGTAGCACAATTAATTTTATTATAATAAAGTGCAAGTTTTAAGTAGCTATTGATTTTTGGCAATTTTTTTCACGCAGTCTCTTTCATACAAAAAAATTGTTTCGAAAATACTTTGTATGGAAAAAATGCAAAACACCTTCAACAAAAAAAATCTCAAAAATCAACAATTTGACTAACTTCGAACTTGCATTTTTTTACTAGAATTTAATGGGCTGCAAAACCGCATACTCAAAAAAATCTAAAAAATCTGGTTAAAAAGTTGAAAATTTTGATGAAAATTTGCTGAGTTTTCTCGAGTTTTGCACAAAATTGTTTGTCCATAAATCGTTTTCATTATTGTTGAGTAGATTTGCGGGTCTTAGGGGAATGAAGAGTAGATGCCATCTTGGAAAGAAGGGTGTAAGCGTTTTTGGAAATTTAGATCGATACCGTTAATTTTTACGAAAAACTCAGGAATACTTATTTGTTGGCCCCAAAAAATCAAATTTTTTTGTTTAATAAGTAATAATCAGCCTTATCATGAGTTTAATTTCCCCGGACCGGTTCACTTTTCACTTTTGATGTCCATGTATTATGTATGGGCGGATGAAAAATTTTCGGGTGAATTTTTTTTTCGGGCGAAACTCGACAAGGCAGAATAATAATAGATTGGCGCTTACACAATCTGCCTGAGTTTCGCCTGAAAAAAAAAATTCACCCGAAAATTTGTCATCCGCCCATAGTAAAACTATGGAAATCAAGAGTGAAAAGTGAACCGGTGATAAGATTTTCGAACCGCAATACTTAACACTGTTCGAATCTTTTATGTTTTATTTTTTAGAATTGAGATTAGAAGGGTATTGTTTTCATTAAATTAAGGGTGTTAGGACAATCCACTGTCAAAATGTGAAAAAAAATTTATCAATAATTTATTATTAACATGCAAAATAATGACGCTAGAAAAAAAAAGCTTAAACAAAAAAAGTACATAGATTTTTTCGGCTAACAAAACAGTTTTCTGGAGTTTTTTCGAAATAAATTTAAATAGCGAAAAACGTTTACACTCTTCTTTTCAAGATGCCGGCGATTCCAAAAACCCCCCTGAGACCCGCAAATCTTTTATTAACATCTCTTTAACCTACTCAATAAAAATCAAAACGGTTTATGGACCTTACCAAAAATTACCACTTTTTTGCTAATTTCACTGTACTATTTTCCTTCAAAAGCTCATATTTAACGTTGCACAGTGTAATTCAGCCAGTCGTTAATTGTTACTCAATGCTATAAGTATGTATATCCTCATACATATGTATGTACATAAATTATGCATCATCACGCATCTATAACTCTACCCATTCAGCTATTTTTAGCAGCAGTCAAAGCTGTAAATCATAGTTAATTAATTATTTATTTATTTATTATTAACTATTAGCTATCATTAAAGATATATCCTTGTGTAGTAATACAACCTTTATTTATTTATTTTTTCTATTTGCAGTTTGGTCTTCCATCATGCGCGAACACCCGAGTTCAACACTCGTTACCACCCGCAAACCCTTGCCAACACCACCGGATTCCTCCATCATAATCCTAACACATCAGAAGACGGCCAATACAGCAGCCCCCTCATCTGCCAACGCTGCAGCCGCCGCCGCTGCCTCCACTACAACCAACAGCCAAAATCCACTCTTCGACAGCGATGCTGATCACAAGCACAAATTCGCCTGGGACATGGACTTCGCCTACGGTTATCCCGTCACTCAAACAACAGTCAATCAGAAGCCTCACGCCGAGACTTTTCTCAGCGGTCCGCTTGTCTTCCGCGTTCGCCCTGATGGCACTCCAGTCGAGGAAGATCAGCACAAACCTCTACCACGCGATGAAGATTTGGAGGCTTATCAATTGAGTAGCGCTGCGGCTGGTAGGGGGGGTGCCTCTGCCTCCACAGCTGCGCCAGCCGTCAGTAGTGGCCAGCCTAAGCATCGCAAAATTGCTATGATCAGTGATCTTAAGCAGCAGCACTTGGCTTCGATGGCGTTGCATCGTGATTTGCAGCCACCTTACCAACAGCAACTGCGCATCCGTCGGCAGCAGCAGCAGCAGCAGCAACAACAGCAAAACGTGGCCGTAGCTGGGCGTGCGTTCCCATTTGGCGGTTACTACTACGCTCAGGGCCAAGCGTAAAAATCTATCAGTAAACGTAAACTTCAGATAGAATAGAACTGAAGTGAGAATATTTCTAAACACACAAAAAGGATAATTTCAATTAATATTCGATATGTAATTCAACTGTTCGTCGACTAGTTTTCGTTTAATGATTAATCGTCTAAAAATAATTTGTGATAATTATCAGATTATCGAACAGACGCATTAACTGAATCGAATGGGAGTCGGAACGAAATCACTTTGTTTTCTTAAGCAACTAAAGAGATTTTTTCCTTGAACTGAAACCCAGCTCAAGCGCCGTTTTCCGAAATGCTCACTACAAAAACACTTTTTCCTGATTATTTTCTTTTCATAACTGTTTAGCATAGGTAGTAAAAGTGCTGGTGTGTATGCGTTTTGTATTTGTGTGAATGTAAATACTTATAGGTTTCATTTATGTATACTACATTCTTAGATATATTTTAAATTTAAATTTTAATATAAATTTGACTAACGAAATTTCTTATTATCGTAGAATAATATTCGTTAATCTATTAACAAAAACTTTGACATGTACTTTGTTTTGAAATATTTACTTTAAATTTTAATGCTCGATTATTTATTGTACTTAGATATATAGAACTTACTTGTATTTCATAATAAAGAATTAATTTTATACATACATACATATGTACACAATAATGAAAGTTTCAAATTACATTCAATTGAAATTGTAGACAGAACGAGCAGTCCTCGCTAATTTAGGTTAGTGTATTTAGGTTTTTTTTTTGTATGGGAAGCGGAGGATGTTGACATTGCCTGCCAAGCGGCGACCGCTGTTAGAAAACACTTTTTTTTAGATGTTGCTCGGGCCTTGGATCGAACACAGAAATAAAGAAAAAATGTCTTAAGCTTTAAAACAGTTTAATTTAAAAAACAACTTTGCAACGGTATGGAAAAATGTGGGGTTTCCAAATAATAATAACCGAATAACTGAGCATACCCTAGAAACATGAGTACCGTTCTCGCTATTTTTCCACAAAAATGTTATTTTCGGATCTGTGTAGTTACATAAAGCGTTTGACCGTTCCAATGCCTTAACACAATGTATTTTCTGCAAAAAATATAAAAAGGCGACATTTTTTTATAGAAACGGAAACACCATTAATCATCTCTACCATGATAAAAACATAGCAAGGTAGAACCGTTCTCTCAATTTGTCGGC
>NW_023458561.1:69075466-69076606 GCF_013731165.1 Rhagoletis pomonella | reverse complement strand
TAGTAGCGGACCAACTCGTGTAGTATCTACATTAGCTTATTGTTAGCTTAATTGCTCGTATTTTAACGATCACAATCCCTATTCGATGTTTATTGGGATGTGTTGCCAAGAGGAAGGTACTTCCTACTCCGATGTAATGCAGAGCTTGAATATATGGCCCTACCCTAGGACAAATATTATTATTGCGTAGTGTATTTTATTGTTGTAAACTGAATAAAAAATATAACCACATAACCTGATAACCAGACAAGTGTGAACAACCTAAATGTTTAAAATTACTCACTTAATTTTCCGTGGTCAACGAATAAGAAAAAAGTTTATGTCAAAGAATTGTTCAGTGATTGCAAATCAGTTTTTGAATAGGGAATGAAGTAGTTTAGTATGGTTTCAAAGGCGGTAAAATGTAGTTTTCGCAAGAGGGAAACATCGATTTAGGTAAGGAAGCCAAGATGGCGGATACGAGCGAGAACGCTGTCAATATCCAACACCATCTATTTATTCCACCATGCCAAATTAGCATTGAAAATGCACAAAGTCTACCAAAATATTAAAATGGAAATTTTACTTTGTTACCGACACTGGTAAGTGGGTATGTCGATAATGGCGATACCGGCGATACCGGATGTGAATGAAGCTAAACAATTGCCGCCATCGATTCGCCAACAGTTAGCGAGTGGCGGAACGAACGAATTCAATTCAAACCAAACTCGCTATCGTCTATCCGCGCCAGAGAACGTTTAATATTAGAGGTCAATGAAGGTATAAGAGGTTAATTGAAAATACATACATATGTCTGGAAATGAAAACAAAATTCCAGTAACTGCGAGCATGAATTCAGAGGTTTTATTTAATCTTTTATGAATTGGTTTTGCGTACGGATTTTCTACAAACTTATGATGTCGAAACAGTGTTTGAAATTGCTAAATGGTAGTGATAATGTCGTCGCTCCCAACGAAGAGTAGCACATCTCAAATTACCGTGGAAGACTAGCATGTTTCACTATTCGCGTCGAAGACTAGCACATTTCATTATTCGCGTCGAAAAGTAGCACATTTCAGATTCTCGCGTGGAAGACTAGCACATTTCACTAATCGCGTGGAAGACTAGCACATTTCAGATTTTTGCGTGGAAGACTAGCAC
>NW_023458561.1:69074117-69075456 GCF_013731165.1 Rhagoletis pomonella | reverse complement strand
GCACATTTCGTTATTTGCGTGGAAGACTAGCACATTTCAGATTTTTGCGTGGAAGACTAGCACATTTCAGATTTTCGCTTGGAAGAGTAGCATATTTCAGATTGTTAAGCCGCGAAAACTGCACGTCTCCGGTTTAAAGTAAATCATAAAAGCATAATATATATTGAAAATTCAAACGTTTATTCTATATTTCTTTAATTGTATTATGAAAATCATGAAATTCAGACGGTATATACCGTTTACTAATCATTTGTTGAATATCATCCACTTTTCTTTTTTTTAAAGGTATTTTTCCCTTGTAAGCTTTAGGCAATTCACAGTGTTTCATGGTTGACCATTGAACATTTTTTTTCATTAGGTTCAACTTCTCCTCGCTTTGCATAAAGTCGTATTTTACTGCCATGTCTACTTGATTTTTGCTATTTTTTATTGTAATTTTCCGTACATGTGATATCTTAATTTTTTTGCCAATGAAAATATTTGGACAGTTCTTCGAAGGAAAATATTTCATTTGCGTTTGCGTTGTTGAAAATTTGTTGAGTTTTTTTAGTATTCTCCTGGGCTTTAAACTTGGGCCAATATGGATTTTTTTAAGAGAATTGACTTTATTTTAATTGAAGGTTTTTTAAGTAAATAAATAAACATAACATAAATAATATCACTTTGAAACGGGGTGCTCTTGATATGATACTGTATGTATATGTTTTTTCGTATTTATTTATAAATAAAGATTCCCTGAGAAAGACGCGAATGTCGAAAGGTGTAGGAGGAAAAATAAACGTTTATTTTACTTGTAATAACCGGCCAAAAGGCTCCATATACAACACTAAACTTTCAGCATGACCGAAGAAAAATAATTATAGTATAAACATACATATTTATGTAACTTTTTTTTTAACGGCTGCTACAACCTTAAATGAACTGCCTTGCGTATCCCTCTTCCACACAAAAATCTGAAATGTGCTAGTCTTCCAGGCAAATAACGAAATGTGCTACTCTTCCACGCAAAAATCTGAAATGTGCTAGTCTTCCACGCAAATAACGAAATGTGCTAGTCTTCCACGCAAAAATCTGAAATGTGCTAGTCTTCCACGCAACAAAAATCTGAAATGTGCTAGTCTTCCACGCAAATAACGAAATGTGCTAGTCTTCCACGCAAAAATCTGAAATGTGCTAGTCTTCCACGCGATTAGTGAAATGTGCTAGTCTTCCACGCAAATAACGAAATGTGCTACTCTTCCACGCAAAAATCTGAAATGTGCTAGTCTTCCACGCAAAAATCTGAAATGTATTAGTCTTCCACGCAAATAACGAAATGTGCTACTCTTCCACGCAAAAA
>NW_023458561.1:69052048-69074017 GCF_013731165.1 Rhagoletis pomonella | reverse complement strand
AATGTGCTAGTCTTCCACGCGAATAGTGAAATGTGCTACTCTTCGTAGGGACCGACGATGTGATGTGATGTGGAATGATTTTCCGTCATCCCTTGTCAAATTTTGTTTGGGGGCAAAACGAAAAATGACACTGAAGGTGGCACAACGCCGAAACCGGTTTTTCTGCAAACTAAATTTGACAAGGGATGACGGAAAATCGTTCCACATTACATCACACACCTACCCCGTCGGAAACACCAACAACGAAAATGAGGTAGCGATAATATTTTATTAGAGTTCGCTATAATTTCTTATAATAAAATATTACACATTAGTGCAAACGCAGTAGGCCCGAAATAACATTAGCATATGAACATCTCCTGAAAAGCCTCAATGAAAGCAAACAAATAAATTTTACTTTAACAGAATTTGGTGAAGCCAATCGATATACATATGTATGTATAATACATATACATATATAATCGATTCTTTACACTGAAAGATATTAACGATAGGTCAACAAACCGAGACCGACCTCTTAACCCAGCAACCTGACTATACATTTCCGAAGGATTTCGATGCGCTGAATCCAAAGCTGGCATATTTGCAATATCACGTCAGAATTATGAGATATTCTAACCTAACTGTGTGAAAATTACCGTTTTGGGCAAATTTCAACATCTTATATACATATGTATATAGTCCAGAATACATTTTTTCGAATATTCGCACAAATTTTACTATAAACTGCGCTTCTTCTACATTGAAAATCTTCTAAATTTTTTCAATTCCGTTTATTCTTCGCTGGGATATAAAAATATAAAATATGTGATTGAAGCTACCATATTAGGCCCATCATTTTGAATTTGCATTGTTTCAATTCGTAAATTCGAAATTTGTAGAGTGGCATTACTGAATAACAGATGAGTTTTTGTACAGATTTTCTACAACAAATTTACGATATCGGAACATGATCAATTTAAAAAATAATGCATGAAGACAACAATAATGATAATAGTACATATGTATCAAAATATTTATTAGAATTGTGAAATTTTTACGATTTGATTTTAAGGTGTATTATATTTGTAAAATTATTTTGGGCTAGATAATAAATGTATGCTTTTCTAGAGAAATGGAAGTGAAATAATAGTAAGTAATTAAATTAACTCACAAATTATTTATTATCTTACACTCCTCAAGTTTTTTTCGCAATTTTTTTTGAAGTGAGTGGAATAACTGTTCATTATTATGCGGGAAAATACTCATAATACGCGAAGGCATTTTTTGTTATAGTCATCAGATCAGAGAAGGCAGTTCGGAATATGCGCTCTCTGGGAAGATAATACCTGTAATAATTGTACCATGATGTGCAATGAGGATGTTATTTTTTCCAAAAGAGTTTCCATTTGTTAAAAAACTATATTGAAATTTTTAATAAGTTAAATCAATCATTATCAATATTGTAATGAATCGAAATGTTTTTGAAAACTTCAATGAAACGAAAAAGCGACAGAGGAAGAGAGAGGATGACGGATGGTGGTAGGGATGATTAATGGTGTTTCCGTTTCTACCAAAAAATTTCGCCCTTTCTCTTTTCGTGTTCGACTATAAAATAAAGCTAAATAGTGAGCAAATTTTGTGTTCGCTTCTTAAAATGTTACACATTCTCTGCCCTTTGAAGCTTTGTTACGCAACTTTTTTGTTCTAAATATGTACCGGTGAAAATTTATGTTACCTAGTGAGTAAATTCATCATACATAATTATTAAATTTATTTAAAATTACGTAAAAACATGAGAAAGCATTATAAAATTATTCACTCGCATTCAGTGATTTTCTCAGGGCTCAGTATCGACCCGTATATTTTTTGCATCAAAAAACATTGTTAAGGCATTGGAAAAAACAGCGAGAACGGTACTCATGTTTCTAGGGTATGCTCAGTTATTCGGTTATTATTATTTGGAAAACCCATATTTTTCCATACCGTTGCAAAGTTGTTTTTAAATTAAACTGTTTTAAAGCTTAAGACATTTTTTCTTTATTTCTGTGTTCGATCCAATGCCCGAGCAACATCTAAAAAAAAGTGTTTTCTAACAGCGGTCGCCCCTTGGCAGGCAATGTCGACATCCTCCGCTTCCCATACAAAAAAAAAAAAAACCTAAATTAGCGAGGACTGCTCGTTCTGTCTACAATTTCAATTGAATGTAATTTGAAACTTTCATTATTGTGTACATATGTATGTATAAAATTAATTCTTTATTATGAAATACAAGTAAGTTCTATATATCTAAGTACAATAAATAATCGAGCATTAAAATTTAAAGTAAATATTTCAAAACAAAGTACATGTCAAAGTTTTTGTTAATAGATTAACGAATATTATTATTCTACGATAATAAGAAATTTCGTTAGTCAAATTTATATTAAAATTTAAATTTAAATTTAAAATATATCTAAGAATGTAGTATACATAAATGAAACCTATAAGTATTTACATTCACACAAATACAAAACGCATACACACCAGCACTTTTACTACCTATGCTAAACAGTTATGAAAAGAAAATAATCAGGAAAAAGTGTTTTTGTAGTGAGCATTTCGGAAAACGGCGGTTGAGCTGGGTTTCAGTTCAAGGTAAAAATCTCTTTAGTTGCTTAAGAAAACAAAGTGATTTCGTTCCGACTCCCATTCGATTCAGTTAATGCGTCTGTTCGATAATCGGATAATTACCACAAATTATCATTTTGCTATTTTGCAATTTTTAGACGATTAATCATTAAACGAAAACTAGTCGACGAACAGTTGTATTACATATCGAATATTAATTGAAATTATCCTTTTTGTGTGTTAGAAATATTCTCACTTCAGTTCAGTATTCTATCTGAAGTTTACGTTTACTGATAGATTTTTACGCTTGGCCCTGAGCGTAGTAGTAACCGCCAAATGGGAACGCACGCCCAGCTACGGCCACGTTTTGCTGTTGTTGCTGCTGCTGCTGCTGCTGCTGCTGCCGACGGATGCGCAGTTGCTGTTGGTAAGGTGGCTGCAAATCACGATGCAACGCCATCGAAGCCAAGTGCTGCTGCTTAAGATCACTGATCATAGCAATTTTGCGATGCTTAGGCTGGCCACTACTGACGGCTGGCGCTGCTGTGGAGGCAGAGGCACCCCCCCTACCAGCCGCACCGCTACTCAATTGATAAGCCTCCAAATCTTCATCGCGTGGCAGAGGTTTGTGCTGATCTTCCTCGACTGGAGTGCCATCAGGGCGAACGCGGATGACAAGCGGACCGCTGAGAAAAGTCTCGGCGTGAGGCTTCTGATTGACTGTTGTTTGAGTGACGGGATAACCGTAGGCGAAGTCCATGTCCCAGGCAAATTTGTGCTTGTGATCAGCATCGCTGTCGAAGAGTGGATTTTGGCTGTTGGTTGTAGTGGAGGCAGCGGCGGCGGCTGCAGCGTTGGAAGATGAGGGGGCTGCTGTGTTGGCCGTCTTCTGATGTGTTAGGATTATGATGGAGGAATCTGGTGGTGTTGGCAAGGGTTTGCGGGTGGTAACGAGTGTTGAACTCGGGTGTTCGCGCATGATGGAAGACCAAACTGCAAATAGAAAAAATAAATAAATAAATAAATAAAGGTTTTATTACTACACAAGGATATATCTTTAATGATAGCTAATAGTTAATAATAAATAAATAAATAATTAATTAACTATGATTTACAGCTTTGACTGCTGCTAAAAATAGCTGAATGGGTAGAGTTATAGATGCGTGATGATGCATAATTTATGTACATACATATGTATGAGGATATAACTACATACTTATAGCATTGAGTAACAATTAACGACTGGCTCAATTACACTGTGCAACGTTAAAAATGAGCTTTTGAAGGAAAATAGTACAGTGAAATTAGCAAAAAAGTGGTAATTTGTGGTAAGGTCCATAAACCGTTTTGATTTTTATTGAGTAGGTTAAAGAGATGTTAATAAAAGTTTTGCGGGTCTCAGGGGGGTTGTGGAATCGCCGGCATCTTGAAAAGAAGAGTGTAAACTTTTTTCGCTATTTAAATTTTTTTTCGAAAAAACTCCAGAAAACTGTTTTGTTAGCTGAAAAAATCTATGTACATTTTTTGTTTAAGCTTTTTTTTCTAGCGTCATTATTTTGCATGTTAATAATAAATTATTGATACATTTTTTTTCACATTTTGACAGTGGATTGTCCTAACACCCTTAATTCAATGAAAACAATACCCTTCTAATCTCAATTCTAAAAAATAAAACATAAAAGATTCGAACAGTGTTAAGCATTGCGGTCCGAAAATCTTATCACCCTCGGCCAAACACTAACATATTCACCCTTATCATGAGTTTTATTTTCCCCAAACCGGTTCACTTTTCACTCTTGGTTTCCATAGTTTTACTATGGGCGGATCACAAATTTTCGGGTGAATTTTTTTTTTTCAGGCGAAACTCAGGCAGATTGTGTAAGCGCCAGTCTATTATTATTCTGCCTTGTCGAGTTTCGCCCGAAAAAAAAATTCACCCGAAAATTTTTCATCCGCCCATACATAATACATGGACACCAAAAGTGAAAAGTGAGCCAATTTTGTATAAAATAAACAATTTTGTGCAAAACTCGCGAAAACTCAGCAAATTTTCATCAAAATTTTCAACTTTTTAACAAGATTTTTTAGATTATTTTGAGTATGCGGTTTTGCAGCCCATTAATTTCTAGTAAAAAATGCAAGTTCGAAGTTAGTCAAATTGTTGATTTTTGAGATTTTTTTTGTTGAAGGTGTTTTGCATTTTTTCCATACAAAGTATTTTCGAAAAAATTTATGTACATATGTATGGAAGAGACTCCGCAAAAAAAAATTGCCAAAAATCAATGGTAATTCCTAGCTACTTAAAACTTGCACTTTATTACAATAAAATTAATTGTGCTACAAATCTGCGTACTCAAAAAAATTCTGATTAAAAATTTTGGTGAAAATTTGCTGAATTTTCGCGAGTTTTGCACAAAGTTTAGGAATTATGTATATTTTTATGTTTTTTGTTGTGGAATGAATTGTGAAAAATTTGCTGTGCCAATACTTTGTTCCGGCAGTGTAGCCATTGCTCAAACGATCGCTTGTAAATTATTTTCGCGGATGACATTATTGCTACCTCACATATGTACATACAAATTTTTACTTACTTATACAAAGTTTTTCTATGTAGGTACGCTTGTCAACTTACTTAGTTCATTGGCGCCTCGTTGATATGGATCCAACTGGTCCAACTGCGAATCGGCGAACGTCTGCAGTTTCTCATAGCCATAGGCTAGTAAGTCGCGCTTGCACTGGTTCACTGGCATTGCAGTGGCAGCGGCGGTAGCTTTGCAATGCACACTAACCAATTGCCCGAATGCGGAATAGAGATACGACATCTGTGGAGAGGAAGAAGAGAAGTGGTGATAAATGCAAGTGAGTGAGTGAGCGATTAGAGAATGTGACGATAAACTTGTGTATAAATAAATAAATGTGTGCATTTACATACATGCATACAAACGTACAGCTAATTGATAAATTCTTATTTATTTGAGCTTTTACTGATAACTATGTATCTATGTATGTAAGTTGGCGGATATCTTAAATGGCAAATTAATGAACTGCAATGTGCAATACAAGTGCAAGCAACTACATTTACATTTTAGTTAAAAAAGAATGCGTTAAGGTTTTGTTCATCTAAAAAAAAAAAAAAAAACAAAAGAAGATTTTGTATATATCATTTAAACTGGCCGACCTTTGATACAATACGGATTGCCGGTGTGTGGCTTTTTACAAATGCAAACATTCGCATGCATGAATATTGTATATTTTTATGCATCGCAATCGGTGTGCTAATAACTATAGACATATCAATATCGTTAATCATCGCCATTAGCGTTACCGATTTTACCGGTTCCGCTTTCACTTCTCTTACTTCTCCACACGGCAACCAGAATATCTCATGCCCGAGCGAAATTTATCTAAACGCGCTTAAGGGCCAGTCTTTCAGTACCAGTTTAAACTTAGATCACATAAACTGCGTTCATATTTAACAGCTCTGGTTGATATGTGATGTGTGTGGCTAATCGTAGTTTAAACCAGCTAGCTGGAGCATTTAAACTACATACATATGTATGTTTAAACCGGTCAAATTGCACTCAAATACTGGCCCTAAGTGAATACCACGAATTGCTGGCAAAATCGATTTTGGTATTTACATATTAATTTTTGTTTGTTTGTTTAAAGTCTAACAGGTTTGGAGATTTTTTGGCAGAGATTGTGCCCGCTAGTTGTTATTATTTCTACGATTATTATTCTCTCTCATTTCCGTTTTCTATTCTTACCAAAGCTATAACGCGTTTAAAATAAAAACAAAATCAGTTCTCCAAACCGTTTTCAAACAATTTCATTTTCGAAATGTTGGCATTCAATAAACAACCCCCGCCCCCCTTCCCCCTTCCTCGGGCCCATAAGGTTTACTCAACTAAAATAGCGAAAAATAAATAACCATAAGGTGCGAAATTCCCCATTCCGTCATCAACCGCCTTAAAAAAAAAAAAAAAAATTTGTCATCGGCATACTTAGATGCTAAATGTACGCTCTTTAGCTGACGAAATCTTAGAAATCCCCAAATCGACGAAGATTTATGTTTGTCTGTCTAGCTGACGTACAGTCTTTTCAGGCTACCGCATTTTCGCATCCGTCCATTCGTCTAATATTTTGCGAAATTCGAAATTAACACAAATGAAACGCTCCGTTACCTTTACAGAATAACAAATTGGGCATGCACACAAAAAATTCTTGCTGCCACAGAGAGCACTCACAAACATTCATCCACACAACACAAGCACGTGTGGAGCGTAAAAGAACCACTGAACCGAAAATGCTGCGTATGGAGCAATTCATGACACGCTTGTGTTGTGGGCGAACAAGGGAAGGTACATTACTTGACTACTGCATCCACAGTGACGATAGCCATATGTACATATGTATGTACACAGAGGAATGTGTGTCGGGCAATTTTGGTTACAAATAGCTGGTAGTTGGCAAATGACTGGTAGTTAGCAAATTGGTAGGGCTTTCCAGTAGCAGTAGCATCCAACGTGTTGCTTTTTTCTGTATCGCATCAGCATACAACAGCATGGAACAGATCATTCTGCACTTGCACCCAGCATAGATTCTTAACTTACATACATATGTACATATGTATGTACATATCGTTAGTATATTTCAGCGACGATGTGAGATACGCTCTTTCCATACAATACTACCCACCAAACAATTTGTGTTGCCGGCAATAAGAAAACGTGTCGCCCTCGGAAACAAATTTATTGCCGGTAATATTGCCATCGAATCGATTTCCTATTACCGGTCGCTCTAAAACGTCCGCCGAAGGCAACTCGCTTGGGCGAGTCGTTTTCTTATTACCTGAATGAGTCCTTTTCTTATCGCTTCAGGCGATTTTTGGAATAATTTTATTCTTTTTAATACTTCATTTATTTTTTTGTACCAAATTGCAACTTACAATCGGAATTAATTCATTTTCTCGCTGTGCGACCTCCTATTTTTTCAATCTTGTCCTTGGGCTTAATTTAGATGCTTTTGGCCAATACTATTGACGCCATATTCATAAGTTTCGGAATTTTTGAGAACTTTTTTATTCAAAATTGACATGAACGAAGTGATGTTGCCGATTTGTCACCACAGCAATAAATCGGTGAGTCGCCAATTTGTTGCCATTGACGATTGTTGCCTATTTCTCATGTTTTGCATGGTGGGTATCGCTTATTTACTTCAATAGTGTCATAACTCAAAAAGGTAAATCTCGAGAAATATGGCTTTAATGTTTTGAATTTACATATCGTCCCCCTTATGCCAGAAACATGAATGTGTAAAAATTAAAATGTTGGGAAATCAAGTTTGAAAGTTGTTTGTATTACACTTAACTTTAAATTAATGTAGTTGACATTATAAAATATGTGGTTTCCGTGTACGCATGGTATTCTGGGTTTTGGTATAATATAAAACATCCAAAGGTGAATCAATATGAAATTTTTACACAAAATAGAAGAAGAGGTAGCGGTAATTTCTGCATATCTACATACTTAACTCAATATTTAAATTTTTTTGGATTATGGCACTATTGAAGTAAGTGAGCGATATGTATACATACATACATATATATATATATATGTGTATATATCGTCATTTATAACCTTGTAACTCTTAAAATTAAAAACTCTAAAAACCGTCTTTAAAACTTTAAAAATATTTTTTGTTTTTCATTTGAACAATATTAAATACTAGCAAATAACCGGTGTGACTTACTGCGCCTGAAATGCATTTTTGTGTTGTTACTCTCTCCCAAAACTCTTATGGCTTCATTCATAAAAAAATAAAATAGATTTGAAGTGAGATTTTCACACAAAGGGCGTTAGTATATTTTCGAAGGTATTTAATCCTGTAAATTTAATTTATACTCTCATAACTCGATTTTACATACTATGCACTTTCTTCAAAGCAGTATTATTTCAGTACTAACCTTATCTTATCGCTTTAACTGAATAAAATTGTTCAAATAGGTGGCAACTCGGTTGGGTAGTAGACTTTCTTAAACCTAAGATAAATGAATATTAATTAAAGACAAAAACTCGAACCAGACCGAACGAAAAATGACACTGAAGACGGCACAACGCCGAAACCGGTTTGTCTGCAAACCAAGCTTGGCAAGGGATGATGGAAATTCGTTTCTTAAACCTCTTTAGTCTGATAATCGCATTGTTATATTTAATTTACTTTATCAACTTAATAATTGTCTAAAAATTTTCAAATAGGTGGCAACACTCCTTAAAAATATGTTTGACAGTAAATTTTCCTAAACCTCTTTAGTTTGATACCCACATTGCAATATTGAATTTATCTTATCAATTAAAAAAACATTAAAATTTTCAAACAGGTGGCAACCTTCCACACAAAAATATTTCTTAGTTATTATTTTCTTAAACCTCTTTATTTTGGCAGCCATTTTGCTATATTTACTTTATTTTATCAGCTTACTTAAACTGCAATATTCAAACAGGTGGCAACTCTCTAATTATTTTTTTCGTACAAACATACAGACGGACATACATTCGCCTGTTACAATTTTATTTTATGCATGTATAGAATTTTGTATACGAATGTATACAAATTTTGAGAGCAATATTTTTATAATATCGATTTCCGGTTGCATGTGCTCTTTACACATACATACATTCATAAATACATACATATGTATGCACATTTAGAGTACGTTGCGCCAATAAAATTTGTTTACGTGATCAGCGTGCATATTTTCAAGTAATTCACGAAATTGATAAACTGCTCAACCGCCGCATCAACTTATACCAGTTCAACTATTTTAAACTTTATACAGTTTGGGTTTGGGAAACAAAATAGTAAAATCAAATAAGAACGTATTTAAATCAAATGAAAACGTGTTTCAAATACGCCCATATTAAAATAAAAATTTTGCACTTCACGGATGGCGTTTTGCACTTCACGGATTCGTTTTCATACATGTTTGCACCTGCAATGGAATTTGAACCCTGACCCTCTGGTGGAAATAAACAAATTTTGGCAAGCATCTTTGCGCACTCAGCTAACACTAAGTTTGTGTGTATTTGTTGCCACCGCTAAAGTGAAAAATGCTTAATTTTGAAATGGGCCCATTTGAATTGAATATTTCCTTATACACTACTTTTGAACATGTTTTCATTTGATTTAAATACGTTTTTATTTGATTTTACTATTTTTTCCCCTCAGCGTATACTCAGATGTGGGCATTCAAATACGTGCGTGCTAAATTTTGGCATGAAAGTTTTATTTTTAAATTCGAACATTTTTAAACGATAATCAAATAAAAAATATTCATTTTCACTATGCGTTATTTACCTCAGTGTGGGGAATTCTTACAAACTATAAAGTTTTGATGCTCAAAAAACCTTCAAAATAGGTAAGAATAAACTTTCATTTTGAAACAAGTTGCCAATTTTTACTGGCTTTTAACCTATATATTTACATACCGTCGTTTAAAGTGCAAAACCGCGTATCAAGATAATGCAAAACCGCCTATGTGAGGTAAAAAAAATAATTTTCTAGAGAGTAAAAGTATTTCAAAATGGTTATCTTTTTTATAAAGCAATCGCATTTCTGGCTGGTATATTTCAGAGCGAATGGATAAGGATTGAGCCAAGAGCTTGTGTGAGTAAATCCAATTTTTGGCAGCAAATGTCAGTTACGCGGTTAAAGGATGTTATATACATATGTACATACATATGTGACGTCAAATGTCATTGAATTTGATATGCTTTAAGCTATAAAATGTTTACAACTAACTAAGTACAAATAGTGAAAATTTTAAAATTTTTTGCCAATAGCATATTAATTTTCATTTCATGTATGTATGTATGTATGTATGCACCAGTTAAAATTTCAATCAATGCCAGACCATTCGTGAGTACTACCCGGGCGTATAAGTAACCAGTAGTGGTGTTCGAAATCCAGCCAAATTCAAAGGTTATCTACATATGTACATACATACATACATATGCATGCATGAGTGCATAGCAATGCAATCTAAAAGACGTGGAGTACTTAGTACATATCGCACATCCACTTCAAAGGTGACACAACTAAAAACCTGGCATTTTTGAAATTTTGTTGGTTTCTTTGTGTGCGTGTAACTATGTACATATTATGTATTGACAGTTATTTAAGTACGCACGTGCTCTTCATTTAAATCAACTATCTGCCTGGCAGAAAACTAAACCGCAGCTATAGAATTTGATAGGAGCATTGCCGCTTTAAAGAAACAATTGCAGTGGCATTCAATTGGTTGCATAATCGAAGGTACACCGTTATATTTTTATAGCAAGAAATACATACATATGTATGTATGTATGTACTAGGGATGTTTCGAATGTTTTTTCACATTTGCGAATGCGAATGTGCGAATGCGAATGTTAGGAATAACATTAAAAAAGCTATAATCAACTTAAGTCATCGTTTTTATAACTTACAAATTTTTTTAAATTATTAGAACATTGAACGAGTGCTTAACCCGTACAGTGTTTTAATCTACATAGTATCTAGTCAAAGTTCAAAAGGGGCATATTGTATTTAAAAAAAAACGCCATTTCGCTGTCTTTTCGTATCATTTAATGCGAATGCGAATGTCGAATATGTAAAATGATGCGCTTTATTCGCATAACGAATGCGAATGCAAATATTCGCAACATCCCTGTTATGTACATATGTAAAGAGTTATTGTCACATTGAGAGTTTAATTGGCATTTTTATTAGGGCTGTGCGATTATTCGATTATTGTATTGTTGTTGTAGCAGCATACAAATTCCCCAACGAGTTTTTGGGCAGTGATGCTGGAGTTACAGTCCTTGGCCAGATATATGCACATACATATATCTGAATCGCTCCGGTTACATAGACCCGATTGTCGTGGGAACGACTATTCGATTACTCGAGCAAGTTGGTTAATCAGTTGTTCGGTTAATCAGTTACTCGAGTAATGAAGATTTTGATTACTCGATACGATGATTAATCCAGTTACTTAAAATATGATTAGATACTCAAAAAAATTAATTTTTGTCTTAAAAGAGTTTGCTTTGGAAAATGCTTACCATGTTTTTTTACTATTAGGGGATTCACACGTCGTGTTAAGCGTCATAATGTCTTAGAGTCTTAGAATTTTTCAATGTCCTTTTGAGTAATCAAAATCCTGACCTTTTGAACCCCCTAAATAAGTATGTATATGAAAAAAATTTTAATTTAAATTTTTGAAAAAAGAAACTTTTTTTCAAAATATTAAGGGACTTTTAAAGCATAAGGCACATTATTCAAATATTTCAGTTTTCGGTTAATCAACATCTTAATTTCTCGAGTAACTGAATCATAATTTCGAATTAATCGAATAATTGAGTTATTCACTTTATGATTGATTACAATTTGGAATAAATAATCAATTAATTGCACAACTCTAGTTTATATACGTTATATGTACGTGCATAGTATGTATGTATATAATTTTTCGACAGTGAAACAGACGATACTTATTCGCAAATCCTTAGGGCCGTTTTAACAAATCAAGATAACTCTCGCTCGGCAGTTAACTAACTAATATACGTAAACTCCGCCCTCGGAAAACAGCTGTTATTCATCAACAAATTGTTTAAAACGGCATAGAAAAGCGCTTTCAATTTATTAGATAAATATCTCTTTTTCTGGTATCTAAAAAATATAATGTTTAACTATTGAGGGAAATCTGATTCTCTTGATTCGATGCATCCTACAAAATGTTACATGCACACCTACATACCCTGTGGGGAAAATGTCTAGTTTTGAACTAGTGCGCTTCGAGTACATTTAGAACCACTACTAGTTTGCGATAAATCTCTTTTGCATGCAAACAACTGGCGAATTTAACACGGCGATGTCATAGGAATTGGAAATTGTCCCCCGCTGCATTACCTTTTCTATAGTTCCGAACCAGCCCTAAATTCGACATATGGGATCTAGTTCGCCTTGCACCCCATTTTCTATAGTTCAGAACCAGTTGTAAACGAAAAAAGTAACAAGATGTTTTCTTTTTGGGTTACCATGGTAGCAATTTTTAATTATTTGCAGAGAAATGTATTTTCAATCTGAAATCAAATTTGTTTGAATGAATGTAAATAAATTTTGCATTTGAAAACACGTTTACATACCTTTGGCTGTAGCTGAATTTGCAGAGGTGCTGACTGTTATTGATTATATTCCAGAAGCTCCCAAAATGTTAAGATGTTAACACAAATTTTAGTTTTGTATTACCAAACTATGAAAAAGCATCTGCGACGTGCAAACTGAATGCGTAGTTGAACGAAAAACCCGCCAAGCAAAAATCTATTTAAAGTAAACAAGCCCCCGCTGCATCCCTTTTTCAGTAGTTTCGAGCTAGTTCAAAATTCGCCAGATGAGATCTAGTTCGTTCTGCATCCCTTTTTCTATAGTTTTGAACCAGTTCTAAATTCGTCATTTTAGATATAGATTTCTAAAATTGTTTTTTAAAAGTACCACATATCGCTGCTTTTGAACTGGTGGCGATCTAGTTACTATCGGACTGGTTCGTTTTTGGCGATAAAGATCTAGTACGGAACTACAAATTTGGTTCACCAGTTCGGGGTTTCCCTACAGGGTATGTACATATGTATGTATGTGTGAGTTGAATACATACAAGCACACCTCAATAACGCCGTTAATCTCTTTTTCTTAATGACCGCAATGAACGTGTGAATATTTACGATTATGAACGCTTTAAATAATATTTTAAGTGGTTAAAATAACGTTTGCGTACATATACAATATATGTACTACTACTATAAACATACATATGTACGTTTATACATATGTGCGTATTAACTACCAGCATGCCGTAATTTCATTTAAGTGGAAAGAAAACTGAACTTACACGGGCTATTAGTGTACAAAAGTGAGTTGTGTAGCGGTAAAATGCGGTCGGTCACTAACCTCATTAACAATGAAAAACTGACCAACAACAATAACAAAGTGACAACAAAAAAGAGGAATATATATATAACTTAATACGTAAAAGCAAAGGTAAGCACAGGCCACACACACATTTTTGCCATAAAAGCGGATTTTAAAGCGAAGCGATATTGTAATTTTATAGTAACATATTGAAATGGATCGAAAAAAAACAATATAAATGATAATAAACATCTGACAATTAACGATTTCAATTTTAATAGATGTTAGTAATAAACCCAGCATTTGTACAAATGTAGAAATTTTGGGCGCTTCCTCTTAAAGAAATTTGTGGACATCAAAAACAGCCCTGCATTGTTGTATCACAAATGAAAAAAGGAAACAGAAACTATGAAGAAAACTTTTTTTCCTAGTTTAGGGCGGGGCTAAGGCACAAGTAAGGGTAACACAAGTTTTTTTTTATTTTCAAGTTTTTATATTTGTTAAAAAAACGAAACATAATTGATTGATAGAGTTTGGCCCTAAAGCCTTTCTCAGAGCTCATTCTCAGATTTAGTATATTTTTCTTTGTAAGTCTAAGCATCCGGTCGCTTATTTTTTAAATAGCGAGTTTGGGGTTTGTGTAGTTATTTTGCATGCACCTAGTTACCCGTCCTAGTGTTCTTTAGCCAGTCGGCTCAAAAAGAATGCGCCCGTTTGATTGCTTGCACGAGTAGCGTGTTTGTTCCCGAGATTGGCGAAATTGTTTGCACAACAAATTATCCCTTCACTGTTTAAGTTTCACATCCGCAGATAACTAACTTAATTACAGTGTCGATTTGTTACACATGAATAATTTTCTAATTTCAATTTCATGTTTTTCCCATCACTCAATTCCACAAAATTAATTAAAATACGCCAACACTATATACAAATATTTATATGCACGTACATATGTAAGTATGGATTTATGTATCTGAATGTGTGTATGTATGTATGTACGTAAAATTGATGAAGCGGAAATTGCGCAGTCGCACCCACTTTGTAGGCGAATTAAAATAATTTACAGAAGGAACAAATATTCTAAAAGTTAATAAAATAAGAAAAAACTGCAGAAAGTTTTCTGCCAAGTTTTTTTTTTTTTTAATTGTGTAGTTGTCAAATGTAAACAGCCATAAAACAATATACATATGTATGTGTACATTTGTATGTATGTTTGTACGCAAAATCATAATTTTTAAGTACTATTGTGTGTATATGTTTGTATGTATACTCGAGATCGAAATGGTCAGATAATAATTGTGTAGAGCTAAGCTGTTCACGCGCTAGATAGCTTGGGAATATAAGTAGCAGGTTTGACTATGAACATACGTACATACATATGTACATATGTACATACGTCTACATGACTAAAAAAAGCATGAATATCAAAATGCTGACTTCATTATTGTATCGGTGAAAGAAAAATAAGCGGAGCTATAAAATGTTAAGAGGATTTGAGCATTTCTCTCAACAGCATACAAATGAACATTGACGTTGGGTTCAATCTAGAGATGGGCACGGGACTGAAATATTTAATCCCGATTCCGCCCATCCCGACGTTTTTCAGAATTGTACCGCGGGTCCCGTGGGTCCCGATCTCTATCTCTAGAGCAGGCTACAAACGGACAACAAAGTTGAGATTTCAACGTGTGTGGCGAGGTTTGCAAAACGATCGAAGGTTGACAAAAATGTTCACGCCTTTTAAATTAAGTTTAAATAATAAAAAGAAAGATAAATATGAAAGATCTGGCTTCTGCTTTTTCTTTTTTTCTTTTTCGTCTCAATAAAATATTAAAAGCGCATATTTCAAACATCATTTTTTGAGGAAGATTTTGTAAATTTGCGGGGGTTGCGGTTTTATCGGGAGTGTCGGGAATGGATTTTGGTCCCGTCCCGCCCGCCATATTTTTACAGATCTTCCCGATACCGCCCATCCCGGCCAATTTTAAATCAGTACCGTGGGTCCCGCAAGTCCCGCTATCCCGCGACCATCTCTAGTTCAATCCCGTACTTTTCGGGATAAATCTATAGTAGTAAAACTGTCTAATTAAAAACATGTGCTCACAGCAAGTGAGTACGGGATCGATTTTAAGTAAAATACGGTAAAATTAAAAAAAAATGCTTAAAATCCAGCTCTCAAGCAAAGCAAAAACTCCACATAAAAAAACGCTGAAGAAACAGCGAAGAAATTTTCTGGTGCCAATTTCCTTAAAGGCCTGTATGTAGCTCTCAGCAAAAGCAAAAACTCCATATAAAATGACGTACAAGAAATGGCTAAGAAATTTTCTTAAGTCAAATTTCCTTAAGACAGTAAGCAGTTCTTAAGGAATTTGCTACGCTTTCTACTACGATTTTCTAAAGTTTTTTGTGAAAAAAAGAGCACAAGGCAACCCAGGTTTGCAACAGAAATATACGCCCGTTCCATTATTTCCTGAGGAAAGAGTGAGGCAACAGGCTGTGAAGTATGAAAAATGTCAAAATTCCTTGGACACACACACGAAATAATGGCAATTTTTTCTTGACCGTTTTCTTGAGAGCTGCATACAGGACATAAGGCAGTACGGAGTTCTTAAGAAATGTGCTAAAGAGCACAACGCAACCCAGGTTTGCATCAGAAATACATATATGTTCATTTAATTATTTCTTTACGGAGCGTGAGGCAATCGAATGTACATACATATGTACATACCAATACATATATTTGAAGGTATATTGCATATGCTAACTGCACTTTTGTGCTACACGACAACGTACATAAACACATATGTATGTAAGTACATATCTATGCGTTAAATTTTAAACGTCAAGTTCAATGCAAAGGCGATCAGCCAGGTGGAACATTTGTCAGCTAGAAGCACGCTAGACAAGCAACAAAATGCAGTTGGTGAAAATTATAATAATCACCTTGTTACTGTTACGAAAAATGCACTTCAACTTCAACGGGCAAAGATTTTTGTGGATTTATTATTTTTCATGTGAACCATATCGATCCATAAATATCGGTATTAATTCCCTTTTCACTTCGCGTCTCCACAGGCAAAAAATATTACCTAGCAAATGTGATGTTTTTTTTTGCCTGATATATGTATGTATGTACATTTTATCAGAGGCAATATTTGTCCGTCCATTTGTACGATAACTTTTAATATGTATTTTTGTCGGATTTAATTGCTTAAAAAATGAGAAAATATGCTATTTTACGTCCAAGTATTTTTTGCTTTTATATTAAAATATCAAAATCTTATTAATAAAATCCATAGGCAATTTTTTTGATTTTTATTAAATAACTGAGTTAAAAGCTAAACAAAATCCACGCCGATCTGGCATCGACCCCGACACCTCTACTGAATGGCCGCTTACCGCTCTACATATTCGGTTACGAAAGTCGTCATACCGATGCAGTTCTATTTAATAAAATGAATTATATACGAACCATATGGAAGAAGGTTCTTTAAATCAATTCAAAAAGACATTTCATAAAATTAATACGTTTTTTTTATCGATTTTTTGTTATGAAAGCAGGTAGATTTTCTCTCCGATGTGCTTTTATTATTTTTTTATTCGGCTGCTACGAAATCTTATTTTTAAAAGATATTCTTATAAATAAACCAAAATAAATCAGGATTTTATATTTAAATCATTGCATAATCCTTCTTTTTTGATTTCTATTTTTATTTGATGATATAAATAATGGTATCTGAATATTATATTAAGGGAAAAACAAATCATAAAATAACGGTTAAATTTGATCGGAAAATGGGAATCAAATTTTTTATAAATATTATAACCGCTGAGGTCCCAATTTTTAATTTTTATTTTTTACCTCTTCTTGTGCTAACTAATTTCTGCTAGTAAAAATTTCACTAGCACGAATTTGCAGCTCTCCCGTGTTTATACGCTCTCGATTCAGATCATCATCGGATCATGAAGAAATTAACGATAATCTTAAATTTTTATATGAGAATTGAAGTCGGTTTTATTTTTTGCTTAAAAATTACTTGTTTCTTTTGTCTGTCGATTTTAGAACTTGTTCGGAACTATAGAATTTAGAACTTGTTCGGAACTATCGAAAAAGGGATGCAGCGGGGGGTGTAATTGACACTTCCTAGGACATCGCCATGTTAAATTCGCCAGTTGTTTGCATGCAAAAGAGTTTTATCGCGAACCAGTACTGGGTCTAAATGTACTAGAGGCGCACCAGTTCAGAACTCGTGATTTTCCCCACAGGGTTATTACAGGTTTGTATGAAAGCCGGTGGCAATGATAATGCTGACGTTACCTTGGCATTGGCGCTTTGTGTAACTCGAGCGATTGAAACTCCGTTGCCTAAGTATACATATGTATGTATGTATATATTTATGTATGTATGTATGTGTGCCGGACTTTGGCACGCCGTTGCATTCTACTTAGGCCAATTTAGGTCTATTTAGCACATAAAATCGATATGTCGTCGATTTGAGTTGAATGATAAAATCTGCAATATCACAACGCCAACAACACTTGTCGCCATTTGCCGTCACCAATTCAAGTTTGACGGCTCAATTCGCAGGCAATTTAAAATCAAAAGAAGCCACTTAAATCTAATGCGCGGATGCTACTCTGCCTGTTAAAATGTAGTGATGAGTGATGATCGCTTTGTGAATGTGTTGGAGTATCGCGATTCGCTTATCGGATACAACTTTTAACGGTTGGTTTAGCGAATTACCGTAACCGTCGTCTTCGCCACGGTTGTCGCTGTTGTCAGCGTTACAGTTTATATAGTTTATACAGTTTAGCGTTGTCGTTCCGCTTAATTTAGCATAATCACGTACTGAATATCAGTTTGCGAGATATTAAAAATGCGATAGTCAAATTAACGGCAATTCGTATCAAGCGTTTGAAATAAATAAACAAACAAGCACACATTTCCATTTGTGAATTGTTTGTTTGCCCCTTCAAAAGAGTCACAACTCAAAATTTGGCATTTTTGAGATTATGCGCTAAAAATGTACGCAGAGCTTTTATTTACCTTTCAGCAAAAGCTGCAGCAAATTTTTGTTATAATTTGCTAAACAAAAAAAAAAACCTAAGGTAAAGTCGCATTTACCCATACTATGATTCTCATGTGCTAAGAAATAGTTTTTCGCATTTTTTGAAAAACATATTATTTTGAGTTGTGACTCTTTTGTAGACGGTGTGCGATATGTATACACTACTTATATGTATATGGGTAGCAATTTGTTGCTATTGAGTTTTACTGTTGTAACTGGTTCAATATTTGCATTAAAATGGCTCAGTGAACCGGCAATGTGAATTTGTAAATCGAGGCTGTGTCGCGCGCCATCCTCCAAAGTGTATCGCCAATTTGCATTTTTCTGCATTTTTGTATTTTTTTTTTCCTGTTTCTGTTAGTGCTTGGAAGCGCTGACCTTTACTGCAGTGTTTGTTGTTGCGCCTAGCTTTAGATGTTTTGTTTGATTTGCTCAAGAATGCGTTGCACAGTTAAGACCTCCGGCCGAAGGCTTTATTTGGTACTACATATACTAGACTCGAATCGTGATGCTAAGAGACGTCTCGTCTCTTCTTCATTGACTGCTTGACCTTTTGAACGATTAACTTTATTGATTTATGCAAAAAATAAAAATTATGAATTTTTTGAGTAAAAGCCGGAGGGTGGGTCTATAATATCATAACTGGAGCAAATAATTGATTTTTGATTTTGAGTTGAGTTATTTACATAAATATCGCCGAAGGTGAACATACATACCTACATACATACATATGTACATTCATACCTACATATGCAGATATGCATAACTGAAAATATTTGTGTTTCTTGTTTTTATCCACTTCCATACTGAAAAGTTTAATGCCAAATGAATGAATGACAAATGGTTCCTTGTGAGGAGATTTCTCATGACAGAAACGCACTACTTAGTTGATTTGGCATTTCTTGAACGTATCAAGAATCGAATATGGCTCTTACCGAGTGTATTGCGCACCTCTAATCACTCGGCTATGGCGCACTATGGGCTGAAATGTGTTTTTTTTTTAATCTAATATAACGAGAGAGAACATGTTTTTTTTTTTTAATAAATTTCGAGTTATGTGCATTAAAAGAAAATGTGTAGAGTGTCAAC
The DNA here is from genome assembly GCF_013731165.1 of Rhagoletis pomonella. Classification (NCBI taxonomy): domain Eukaryota; kingdom Metazoa; phylum Arthropoda; class Insecta; order Diptera; family Tephritidae; genus Rhagoletis; species Rhagoletis pomonella. The sequence continues at coordinate 69,054,326 of NW_023458561.1, read as the reverse complement.
AGTCCTTATTGTAAGGGTTGAAATAATGGTTGAAGTTGAGCATGTTTAACAAATCGATGACATTTTGCTTTTCGGTTTGTTGCATCCCAAAAAAAAGGTGGATTTCACACTTTTTTTCTGATTATAGCAAACTGAATGTAGATTAAGAAAAAAATTATTAGAATACCATCAACTCGTAAATTAATAATAATAATAATAGTAATAGATTGGCGCTTACACAATTTGTTAGTGTTTGGCCGAGCTTCTCCTCCGTGCGCCTTGATGTTGTCAGACAAAGAGGAGGGACCTACAGTTTTACGCCGACTCCGAACGGTGATTGTATTTTTATGAGAAGGTGTTTTTCATGACAGAAATACACTCGGTGGTTTGCCATTGTCTGCCAAGCGGCGACCGCTGTTAAGAAAAAACCTTTTTTCCATTTTTTTTTGTGATGTTGCTTTGACCAGGGCTCGAACTCAGGCGTTGTGGAGTGGAAGCGCGCACTGCTTACCAATACACCACAGTGGCCATGTAATTAGGGGTAACAATAAGGGGCCCCCAAAAAATATAAAAATATATAACGACCACACACCACTTACCGGCTAAATTTTTTGTTGAGTTATTTCCTTAATGTGAGTAATATATATTCCGAACATGACCAAATCGACAATTTTTACTTATAGATGCAGTTATATGTTTTGAAATAAGGTCTTTCGATTCGTGTTATCAGTTTTAAGATATCTCCTTTAGCTTCCAAGATATTGACTATGATTTTATCGATAATTTAGTAATCATTTAGTTAGCGATGCAGTCATATTAAACTGATCAATATCTTAAAAATGACGTTCTCCATTCCTGGATACCTCCTTTAGTTTCCGAGATATTAACTACAAATTGTCATTAATTTAGTAGAAATTTTGTTCACATTTTGTCCTATTTCATATAAAGTGGCTGCCAAGTTGTGGACAAATGACGCTTATGAAAAAATTTTACTAAAGAAAATCCTGCATAAACTCAAAACTAAATGACAATAAACATTAAAAATTAAATAATTTAAGAGTTTTTTGAACTAGTAACATTTTCAGAGACTTTGGAGAAAATCTATCTTCGCGTTTTTGAAAAATTGCATTCCAACTAGTAACATTTTCAGAGACTTTGGAGAAAATCTATCTTCGCGTTTTTGAAAAATTGCATTCAAACTTCAATCGCGATTTCCCACAGCCTGCCGAAATTAACATACGACAATCTTTTACCCAGGCGACGATATGTATGTATGTTAGTGTTTGGCCGAACGGCGATTGTATTTAGATGAGAACATGTTTTTCATTGCAGAAATACACTCGGAGGTTTGCTATTTATTGCCTAATATTTGATGACGCTCAACCTCTGAGTAGGTAACTGAGAAATAAAGTATTCATTCGCCGTACAAAAACCAACAGCATTGCCATACATACATAGCGCAACGACTCCACTACCTTGGTATCAGAGGAAGACATGCAAATACAAGGGGATGAAGGATTTACCCCTTCTTTGACATTTCCAATTGGCGTCGGTTGGCACAAAATGGAAACGACGAATTGCTTTGGCAATTTTGCTCTCACATTGAACCCCACCAAATATAAAAATTCTGAACGAATTTCGTTGGCTTAAATTTTCTTTTGCCACTCTTGTAAGGTTTGGAATTTGTTATTAAGCCTGCTTTGCCTGATTGTTATGATGTGTGTAAATACAGAGATATTTTTATGCTTCAGTATAGATATTTTGCTTATATGTAATGCAAGCTATTAAGTCTTTAATGAGATCTAAGCTGTAAGTAATGAATCACAAAACACTCTACACAGAAACACAGTCTGCATAATGCAATAGAAATAAAAATATTGTTTTGAAAACTTTGATTGGTAAAATTTCAATTTTTAACCGACTTCCAAAAAAGGGGGAGATTATCAGTTCGTCGGAATATTTTTTTTTTTTATGTTTGTTACCGCATAACTTTGGACCACGTCAACCGATTTCGATAATTCTTTTTGCATCGGTTTAGATCCGATCATTGGATCATGAAGTATATATGTATATGTAGATATGTATATATATATATATATATATATATATATTTATGTCGTTTTTTTTTTGCTAAAAATTACTTGTTGTTTTATAATTCCAGTCTTCAAAGTTAAAGGGAAATTCGGCACATTCGCTGTAAAGCATTCCCGAACAGATCTGTGGTATAAACTCAATAGCGGTTGTTTCCAACACAGCTTTGGATCGCTCTATGCGAATATGCGTTAACAACGCAGTTAAT
>NW_023458561.1:69042533-69051948 GCF_013731165.1 Rhagoletis pomonella | reverse complement strand
ATTAACTGCGTTGTTAACGCATATTCGCATAGAGCGATCCAAAGCTGCGTTGGAAACCGCTATTGAGTTTATACCACAGATCTGTTCGGGAATGCTTTACAGCGAATGTGCCGAATTTCCTTTTAACTTCGAAGACTGGAATTATAAAACAGCAAGTAAATTTTAGCAAAAAAACGACTTAAATATATATATATATACATATCTACATATATATATTTCATGATCCAATGATCGGATCTAAACCGATGCAAAAAGAATTCTCGAAATCGGTTGACGTGGTCCAAAGTTATTGCGGTAACAAACATAAAAAAAAAAATATTCCGACGCACTGATAGCCTCCTCCTTTTTTGGAAGTCGGTTAAAAATTCAAATTTTACCAATCAAAGTTTTCAAAACATTATTTTTATTTCTATTGCATTATGCAGACTGTGTTTCTGTGTAGAGTGTTTTGTGATTTATTACTTATAGATCTAATTAAAGATTTAATAGCTTTCCTTGCATATAAGCAAAATATCTATAAAAATATCTATGTATTTACACACATCATAACAATCATGCAAAAAAAGGTTTAATAACAAATTCGAAACCCTTACAAGAGTGGCAAAAGAAAATTTAAGCCAACGAAATTCGTTCAGAATTTTTATATTTGGTGGGGTTCAATGTGAGAGCGAAATTGCTAAAGCCATTCGTCGTTTCTATTTTGTGCCAACCGACGCCAATTGGAAATGTCAAGTAAGGGTAAATCCTTCATCACCTTGTATTTGCATGTCTTCCTCTGACATGCGACATGTAGTCCATTCGTACCATTTGACCAAGGTAGTGGAGTCGTTGCACTATGTATGTACATATGTCTATGTCGTTGGTTTTTGTACGGCGAATGAATACTTTATTTCTCAGTTACCTACTCAGAGGTTGAGCGTCATCAAATATTATCGATGTCATAAGTGCTATCAAAATAAAGAAAGTTTTCTACCTTTTTACAAACTTTTACTTAACTTTAAATCTACTTTTAACCTATTTCCCGATAATATAGAGACCTGAAATATCAAACCTAGCTCAAACCCAATTATAATGCGAAAGTCGAATTAATTCGCTTGGTGGCGCAGGAGTCGTTAGTAGGTGGCGCGGGGCTAATATATTTCGAAAACGTGCTTCTATGGTCCGATTTAGTTTATATTTAGAAGCAGGGACACAAAAAATAACCGTTATCTCAAATTTGCAAATTGAAAACGTTGCCCGATTTCTAAAATTTAACGAAAAAGTTGTTTCATAATGTTATTATGTGAGAAATATTTTTTTTATTTCGGCGATAAAAGTTGTAACCCAAACGTTTATTTTTTATGTCATATAATAACAGTTATAGCCCAACCATTATTTTTTACGTTGCATGATAACAGTTATTTTCCAACATTTATTTTTACGTTGTTTGATAAACGTTGTAAGATAATGAAATTGGTGAAGATGTAGAAGTAGAAGTAGAGGCAGAAAAAGTTGATGAAAATAACAATGTGAAGAGGGAAATAACTCTTATCAGATAACGTAAAAAATAAACGTTGGAAAATAACTATTATTATTAACGGAAAAAAACATTTAACGGAAATAGCTATCACTTCTACTATTTTTATAAATTATTGTTGCTTTTCCACAATAGTTTTTCATTAAAAACAGCCTCAATCTCAATAAAAACTGTTGGAAAATAATAATGACAATAATAATAATAATAAAGAAAATAGCACATATTGAATTGAAATAAACCACATAATATCTGCCACATTCATAGTACATAAAACCATTCTTCCGAACCTTACTATGCTAAAAATTAATACAATAACACACCATAATATTCAAAAGGCGTTAATACTCAAAACAAGTAACATAACAAAAAGCTTTCTTAACAAATAAATAAAAAACACGAACAAAAAAATTGTGTAGTGCAAAAAAAAAAACTAAAAAATAAACAGTAAGTGCCGATATGACTTGCAGCCGTAGCCGCCGTCATACTCGGTGGAAATGGACCCCGCCTCTCCCGTATGCGAGGAGAGAGTGGCCGTGGGACAATGATAATAATATATTGGCGCTTACACAATATGTTAGTGTTTGGCCGAGCTTCTGCTCCACTTGGTGGCATGCCCTTTGATGTAGTCTTCTTCTAGTAGCGGTCGCCCCTTGGCAGGCAATGGCAAACCACCGAGTGTATTTCTGTCATGAAAAACAGCTTCTCATTAAAATGCAATCGCCGTTCGGAGTCGGCGTAAAACTGTAGGTCCCTCCTCTTTGTCTGACAACATCAAGGCGCACGCCACAAATCGGAGGAGAAGCTCGGCCAAACACTAACATATGTGTAAGCGCCAATCTATTACTATTATTATTATTATTATTAATTTACGAGTTGATGGTATTCTAACAATTTTTTTCTTAATCTACATTCAATTTGCTATAATCAGAAAAAAAGTGTGAATTCCACGATTTGTTTTTGGGATGCAACAAACCGAAAAGCAAAATGTAATAGAAATTTATTTAAAAAAAACATGTTCTCTCTCGTTATATTAGATTAAAAAAAAAAACATTTCAGCCCATAGTGCGCCATAGCCGAGTTATTAGAGGTGCGCAATACACTCGGTAAGAGCCATATTCGATTCTTGCTACGTTCAAGAAATACCAAATCAACCAAGTAGCCCGTTTCTGTCATGAGAAATCTCCTCACAAGGAACCATTTGTCATTCATTCATTTGGCATTAAACTTTTTCACAAATATTTGTAGTTATGCATATCTGCATATGTAGGTATGTATGTTCACCTTCGGCGATATTTATGTAAATAACTCAACTCAAAATCAAAAATCAATTATTTGCTCCAGTTATGATATTATAGACCCCCACCCTCCGGCTTTTACTCAAAAAATTCATAATTTTTATTTTTTGCATAAATCAATAAAGTTAATCGTTCAAAAGGTCAAGCAGTCAATGAAGAAGAGACGAGACGTCTCTTAGCATCACGATTCGAGTCTAGTATATGTAGTACCAAATAAAGCCTTCGGCCGGAGGTCTTAACTGTGCAACGCATTCTTGAGCAAATCAAACAAAACATCTACAGCTAGGCGCAACAACAAACACTGCAGTAAAGGCCAGCGCTTCCAAGCACTAACAGAAACAGGAAAAAAAATACAAAAATGCAGAAAAATGCAAATTGGCGATACACTTTGGAGGATGGCGCGCGACACAGCCTCGATTTACAAATTCACATTGCCGGTTCACTGAGGCTGCCCCCAAAGAGCCATTTTAATGCAAATATTGAACCAGTTACAACAGTAAAACTCAATAGCAACAAATTGCTACCCATATACATATAAGTAGTGTATACATATCGCACACCGTCTTCAAAAGTGTCACAACTCAAAATAATATGTTTGTCAGAAAATGCGAAAAACTATGTCTTAGCACATGAGAATCATAGTATGGGCAAATGCGACTTTACCTTAGGTTTTTTTTTTGTTTAGCAAATTATAAAAAAAAATTTGCTCCAGCTTTTGCTGAAAGGTAAATAAAAGCTCTGCGTACATTTTTAGCGCATAATCTCAAAAATGCCAAATTTTGAGTTGTAACTCTTTTGAAGGTAAAGAAACAATTGACAAATGGAAATTTGTGCTTGTTTGTTTGTTTATTTCAAACGCTTGCTACGAATTGCCGTTAATTTGACTATCGCATTTTTAATATCTCGCAAACTGATATTCAGTACGTGATTATGCTAAATTAAGCGGAACGACAACGCTAAACTGTATAAACTGTAACGCTGACAACAGCGACAACCGTGGCGAAGACGACGGTTACGGTAATTCGCTAAACCAATCGTTAAAAGTTGTATCCGATAAGCGAATCGCGATACTCCCAACACATTCACAAAGCGATCATCACCCATCACTACATTTTAACAGGCAGAGGAGCATCCGCGCATTAGATTTAAGTGGCTTCTTTTGATTTTAAATTGCCTGCGAATTGAGCCGTCAAACTTGAATTGGTGGCGGCGGCAAATGGCGACAAGTGTTGTTGGCGTTGTGATATTGCAGATTTTATCATTGAACTCGAATCGACGACCTATCGATTTTATGTGCTAAATAGACCTAAATTGGCCTAAGTAGAATGCAACGGCGTGCCAAAGTCCGGCACACATACATACATACATAAATATATACATACATACATATGTATACTTAGGCAACGGAGTTTCAATCGCTCGAGTTACACAAAGCGTCAATGCCAAGGTAACGTCAGCATTATCATTGCCACCGGCTTTCATACAAACCTGTAATAACCCTGTGGGGAAAATCTCGAGTTCTGAACTGGTGCGCCTCTAGTACATTTAGACCCAGTACTGGTTCGCGATAAAACTCTTTTGCATGCAAACAACTGGCGAATTTAATATGGCGATGTCCTAGGAAGTGTCAATTACACCCCCCGCTGCATCCCTTTTTCGATAGTACCGAACAAGTTCTAAATACCGAACAAGTTCTAAATTCTATAGTTCCGAACCAGTTCTAAAATCGACAGACGAAAGAAACAAGTAAGAAAATAAAACCGACTTCAATTCTCATATAAAAATTTAAGATTATCGTTAATTTCTTCATGATCCGATGATGATCTGAATTGAGAGCGTATAAACACGGGAGAGCTGCAAATGCTAGTCAAATTTTTACTAGCAGAAATTAGTTAGCACAAGAAGAGGTAAAAAATAAAAATTAAAAATTGGGACCTCAACGGTTATAATATTTATAAAAAAATTGTATTCCCATTTTCCGATCAAATTTAACCGTTATTTTATGATTTGTTTATATCATCAAATAACGGTTAAAATGGTCGAAAAAATAGAAATCAAAAAAGAAGGATTATGAAATGATTTAAATATAAAATCTTGATTTATTTTGGTTTATTTATAAGAATATCTTTAATCAAACAATAAAAAAAAGCAGATCGTAGAGAAAATCAACCTGCTTTCATAAAAAAATATCGATAAAAAAACGTATTAATTTTATGAAATGTCTTTTTGAATTGATTTAAAAAAAACCTTCTTCCATATGGTTCGTACATAATTCATTTTATTAAATAGAACTGCATCGGTATGACGACTTTCGTAACCGAATATGTAGTAGGTGTCGGGGTCGATGCCAGATCGGCGTGGATTTTATTTAGCTTTTAACTCAGTTATTTAATAAAAATCAAAAAAATTGCCTATGGATTTTATTAATAAGATTTTGATATTTTAATATAAAAGCAAAAAATACTTGGACGTAGAAGGCATATTTTCTCATTTTTTAAGCAATTAAATCCGACAGAAATACTTATTAAAAGTCATCATACAAATGGACGGACAAATATTGCCTCTGATAAAATGTACATACATACATATATCAGGCAATAAAAACGACACTTGCTAGGTAATATTTTTTGCCTGTGAAGACGCGAAGTGAAAAGGAAATTAATCCCGATATTTATGGTTCGATATGGTTCACATGAAAAATAATAACTCCACAAAAATCTTTGCCCGTTGAAGTTGAAGTGCATTTTTCGTTACAGTAACAAGGTAATTATTATAATTTTCACCAAGTGCATTTTGTTGCTTGTCTAGCGTGCTTCTAGCTGACAAATGTTCCACCTGGCTGATCGCCTTTACATTGAACTTTACGTTTAAAATTTAACGCATAGTTATGTACTTACATATGTACATTTGTGTTTATGTACGTTGTCTTGTAGCACAAAAGTGCAGTTAGCATATAGCAATATACCTTCAAATATATGTATTGATATGCACATTAGATTGCCTCACGCTCCGTAAAGACAAAAATCAGCTCTCTCAAATTCTGGCAACATATTCAGAACAATTTCACTTTAATACAAATTGTGAAATGCCGGCATAAGATCATTTATCGAAAAAATTTCGAAGCATTGGTTTCGTTTTATCTAAATCTTTGCTAAATATTTTTAACAGTATCCAGATCACCTTTAGCCTAGCACGTTTTCAGCTAAAATTGAAATACTGTTATCACACAACGACATGGTGTAGATTAGAAATTTGCTTATGTGATTTGTTGAACCTTTTAGATTCAATACTCAGACCATTCAGATGCACATGGCTATGTGTTCATTAAACACACGAAAGAAAATCAATGAAACACATTTAAAAATTCACCTAAACCTCATGGATTGACAGGCCATATGTGTTTATTAGTGAAATTCGCTTGAAATATTTATTTTATTTTCATATCTTATTCGTATGAATCTTCGTTAGCCAACGGACATACTCAGCGTCAAGTGTCACTTGTTTTGGCGGCAAATTACTTGAGCGGACTGGTTTATGATTCCTAGCTTAACGATGCACATACTATCTTTTTATTTATTAAAGGTGTACTAAATTTCCTCTCACGAAATAATGGTATGGACATATATTTCTGTTGCAAACCTGGGTTGCGTTGTGCTCTTTAGCACATTTCTTAAGAACTCCGTACTGCCTTAAGGAATTGCCACCAGAAAATTTCTTCGCTGTTTCTTCCGTGTTTTTTTATGCGGAGTTTTTGCTTTGCTTGAGAGCTGGATTTTAAGCATTTTTTTTTTTAATTTTACCGTATTTTACTTAAAATAGATCCCGTACTCACTCGCTGTGAGCGCATTTTTGTAATTTAACAGTTTTACTACTTTAGATTTATCCCGAGAAGTACGGGATTGAACCCAACGTCAATGTTCATTTGTATGATGTTGAGAGAAATGCTCAAATCCTCTTAACATTTTATAGCTCCGCTTATTTTTCTTTCACCGATACAATAATGAAGTCAGTCAGTTTGATATTCATGCTTTTTTTAGTCATATAGACGTACATATGTATGCATGTATGTATGTATATGTTCATAGTCAAACCTGCTACTTATATTCCCAAGCTGTCTAGCGCGTGAACAGCTTAGCTCTACACAATTGTTATCTGACCATTTCGATCTCGAGTATACATACATACAAACATATACACACAATAGTAATTAAAAATTATGATTTTGCGTACAAACATACATACAAATGTACATATACATATATTGTTTTATGACTGTTTACATTTGAAAACTACACAATTAAAAAAAAAATAAAATTGGCAGAAAACTTTCTGCAGTTTTTTCTTATTTTATTAACTTTTAGAATAAATATTTGTTCCTTCTGTAAATTATTTTAATTCGCCTACAAAGTGGGTGCGACTGCGCAATTTCCGCTTCATCAATTTTACGTACATACATACATACACACATTCAGATACATAAATCCATACTTACATATGTACGTGCATGCCGCAGTACAAGCCCAAGAGGGCGAGCTCTTCTGGAGGCTTTCGCTTGTTTGGACGTCGTTTTACTAAACACGGGAACTGAACACACTTTCAGCCGAAACGGTTTTGGGTCAATAATAGACCTGACCTTTATCAGTTCCGGGCTATATAGATTCACTGAATGGAAACATAGCACGTGTTATACGCAAAGTGATCATTCAGCTTTAATTTGCAATATCAACTGCAGACGAGAACTGTCTAAGCGGACTCACAACCCCGGAGTATCGCACGGGTGGAAAACCAGTACTTTCGACCCCGAATCGTTTACCAGCATGCTACCATCCACCGTTTACCAAGGGTCAGCAGACTCCATGGCCGAACACCTAATGGCCGACATTCGCGCAGCTTGCGATGCATCAATGGCCAGGAGAACTTCCTCCACGTATCGTCATGCGGTCTACTGGTGGAACGATAACATAGCGGACCTGCGAAAGAAATGTCTAAGATGTAGGCGAAATGCTCAGAGAGCTAGGGAAAGAGACAACTTCGTGGTATTTCGTGCGGCTTATAAGAGTGCACGCGACGCACTAAAGAAAGGAATTAAAGAAAGTAAACGGCAATGCTTCTTAGAGCTCTGCGATGATGCTGAACGGAATCCTTGGGGCTCGGCTTACAAAATTGTCTCAAAAAAGCTGAAAGGCAGAAACATGAACCCGACAAACGCTGCATACCTAAAGTCCGTCGTGGGGACACTATTTCCTGTACAGAGACCGTTAGTGTCCACTATGGATGGCGAGCCGTTGAGTGTTGTTGACCCTGTAACGGAAGAAGAAATCACACTCGCAACATCGAAGGTGGAAGTAAAGAAAGCTCCTGGCCCCGATGGCGTACCCAACATAGCTCTTAAGCTTGCAGTCCACCAGTGCGCTTCCTTATTCCTACAAGTTTTTAATGAGTGTTTCACGAATGGAACTTTCCCTCAAATCTGGAAGAGGCAAAAGCTGGTTTTAATACCAAAGCCGGGTAAACCTCTGGATGATCCCTCAAGTTTTCGGCCTATTTGTCTGCTAGACACAGCAGGTAAAATCTTGGAGCATATTATAGCTAAACGTCTCGACAGGGAAGTCCAAGAAAAAGGCGGTATATCGGCAAACCAATTCGGGTTTAGAAAAGGGAAATCCACTGTGAATGCGGTATCAGAAGTCATTAAGTTAGCACGGGATGCAACAAGCGGTACACGGTGGCTGGGAGGAGCAAAAGAATACTGCGTTATTGTTACCTTAGACGTAAAGAACGCGTTCAACTCTGCCAACTGGGCTAAAATACTCGATAGACTGGAGAGCATTGGCATTTCTTATTATCTTCGGAGACTAATACGAAGTTATTTCCATTCGCGAGTGTTGTGGTACGAAACGGAGGAGGGCCTGCAACGGGCTGAGATAACAGGTGGCGTTCCACAAGGATCCGTACTAGGACCCTTGCTATGGAACATTATGTATGATGGAGTTCTCCGTACCGAATTGCCTGAGGGATCATCCATAGTGGGTTTTGCAGACGACATTGCGGTAGTAGTGTCTGCGAAACTGCTTGATGTCATATGCGAAAAGGTAGCATCATCAGTCGGTGTGATTAATAGCTGGTTAAATAGCTTCGGCCTGAAGTTAGCCGAGCAAAAAACAGAAGCAATACTTATCTCGAGTCGTAAGAAACTAGAGGAGGTAGCGCTAAAAATTGGCGACCACACCATCACGACGAAACCCACAATTAAATACCTGGGAGTGGTGCTAGACAAGCGTCTTACTTTCAGCGCCCACCTGAGCTATGTGAGAGAGAAAGCAGCTTCAACGATCACGGGACTATCGCGAATAATGCTTAATACGCGAGGACCGAAACAGCGCAGGCGTTTACTCTTAGCGAGCGTGGTTAAAAGCCAAATACTGTATGCGGCCCCAATTTGGTCAAACGCCGCACAGTGTCCAGCATACTTCCGCGGAGTCAACTCAACATACCGTTTATGCGCGCTCCGAGTTTGCAGCGCCTTCAGAACAGTGTCGGACGAAGCAGCTTTCGTAATCGGCAGTATGATACCCGTAGATATACTAGCAAGAGAATCAACGGT
>NW_023458561.1:69041464-69042523 GCF_013731165.1 Rhagoletis pomonella | reverse complement strand
AAGATGTCCACCACGTATTCTTTGAGTGCCCTCGTTTCCATCGGCAGATGAACCAACTTAAACTTGCCGTTGGAGGGGTGTTTACGCCACAGTCAGTAGTCGACTATATGGTGAAAGGAACCAGCGAATGGGCATCAACCAGCGATAAACTAACTTCGATTTTGAAGGAACTGAGGGACCTAGAGAGACAGCGGCGTATCAGCCGTACTTAAGCCAACTCTTAGCATAGCCGCGGACTGGAACTAAACTATGATGTTCGCCAACCAAAGCGTAGGCGCGGACTGGAACCTAGGCCGTTCCAGCCGCTCGAGCAGTGCGGCTTAGAAAGTTGTGCTTTCAGACCGCACCTTGAACATGAAATCTAACAATTACAGCGCATGCGCGGACTGGAACCTAGGGCGTTCCAGCCGCTCAGGTGGCAATCTCGAAATTTTGTGAAATCGATAAATACGCGCGGACTGGAACCTATGGCGTTCCAGCCGCCCAAGTGGCAATATCGAAAAACTATTGCAATCGAAAATAGGCGCGGACTGGAACCTAGGGCGTTCCAGCCGCTCAGGTGGCAATCTCGAAAAAATTTTTAAATCGATAAATATGCGCGGACTGGAACCTAAGGCGTTCCAGCCGCCCAAGTGGCAACCTCGGAAAAAATTTTTGCAATCGAAAATAGGCGCGGACTGGAACCTAGGGCGTTCCAGCCGCAAATAAAGTACAGTTTCGAATTTCGTCCACACGGGGCGTTGGTGCGGATTGGAACCTAGACCGTTCAAACCGCAAAGGCAATATACATACGTATGCGGGCTTGAAACTCGTCGCATAAGGCAGTTTAAGGTATTTTGCTCTTACTGTCTATAAAGGCGAAAATAATAAGTTGTATCTAAGAGATAAATGAATAAATAAATAATAAATAAATAGTTAAAAAAGGGTAATTATCCTTAAACAAGACGTGGCAAAGCTTACCAGGCGTAGCCCAGGACTGAGTACAACCGACTGGAACGAACGTGCGAGTCTAGTGCTCAACCGCCTCCCGACGAAATACTTGACGGTGGTACCGGGGGG
>NW_023458561.1:69038816-69041364 GCF_013731165.1 Rhagoletis pomonella | reverse complement strand
AAAAAAAAAAAAAAAAAAAAAAAACGTACATATAAATATTTGTATATAGTGTTGGCGTATTTTAATTAATTTTGAGGAATTGAGTGATGGGAAAAACATGAAATTGAAATTAGAAAATTATTCATGTGTAACAAATCGACACTGTAATTAAGTTAGTTATCTGCGGATGTGAAACTTAAACAGTGAAGGGATAATTTGTTGTGCAAACAATTTCGCCAATCTCGGGAACAAACACGCTACTCGTGCAAGCAATCAAACGGGCGCATTCTTTTTGAGCCGGCTGACTAAAGAACACTAGGACGGGTAACTAGGTGCATGCAAAATAACTACACAAATTCGCTATTTAAAAAATAAGCGACCGGATGCTTAGACTTACAAAGAAAAATATACTAAATCTGAGAATGAGCTCTGAGAAAGGCTTTAGGGCCAAACTCTATCAATCAATTATGTTTCGTTTTTTTAACAAATATAAAAACTTGAAAATAAAACAACTTATGTTACCCTTACTTGTGCCCTAGCCCCGCCCTAAACTAGGAAAAAAAGTTTTCTTCATAGTTTCTGTTTCCTTTTTTCATTTGTGATACAACAATGCAGGACTGTTTTTGATGTCCACAAATTTCTTTAAGAGGAAGCGCCCAAAATTTCTCCATTTGTACAAATGCTGGGTTAATTACTAACATCTACTGAAATTGAAATCGTTATTTGTCAGATGTTTATTATCATTTATAATTTTTTTTTTCGATCCATTTCAATATGTTACTATAAAATTACAATATCGCTTCGCTTTAAAATCCGCTTTTCTGGCAAAAATGTGTGTGGCCTGTGCTTATTTTGCCTTTACGTATTAAGTTATATATATATTCTTCTTTTTTGTTTTTTGTTGTCACTTTGTTATTGTTTTTGGTCAGTTTTTCATTGTTAATGAGGTTAGTGACCGACCGCATTTTACCGCTACACAACTCACTTTTCAACACTAATAGCCCGTGTAAGTTCAGTTTTCTTTCCACTTAAATGAAATTACGGCATGCAGGTAGTTAATACGCACATATAAACGTATGTACATATGTATGTTTATAGTAGTAGTACATATATTGTATATGTACGCAAACGTTATTTTAACCACTTAAAATATTATTTAAAGCGTTCATAATCGTAAATATTCACACGTTCATTGCGGTCATTAAGAAAAAGAGATTAACGGCGCTATTGAGGTGTGTCTGTATGTATTCAACTCACACATACATACATATGTAGGTATGCATGTAACATTTTGTAGGATGCATCGATTCAGGAGAATCAGATTTCCCTAAATAGTTAAACATTATATTTTTTAGGTACTACTTTTTTTAATGTAAGTGTATGTCGTATCCAATAAAAAAGGAATTTTTATAAAATAAATTGAAAGCTCTTTTCTATGCGGTTTTAAACAATTTGTTGATGAATAACAGCTGTTTTCCGAGGGCGGAGTTTACGTATATTAGTTAGTTAACTGCCGAGCGAGAGTTATATTGATTTGTTAAAACGGCCCTAAGGATTTGCGAATAAGTAGTGTGCTTCACTGTCGAAAAATGATATACATACATATGCACGTACATACAGTATTGGCCAATACAATAGCACCCCCATTTCAAAGTGATATTGTTTGCCACTCATGTTTATTTATTTATTTTTAAGAATTTTCCATTAAAATACAGTTCATTCTCTCACAAAACTCACATAAACTTAAGTTTAAAACTTTTTAAAAGACCGCAAAAAAGTGCAACAAATTTTCACCCAAATTTCAAACTTTTTTCTCAGAAGCGGTAGAATTTTTTTGAATACACAGTTGTATAGCCCATTCAATTTTAGTCTAATAATGTGCAAGTTTCAAGTGGCTAAAAATTACTTTTGATTTTTTAGCAGGGTTCGTATTTGCACACACATGCGCAGCACATCCTAACATTTTACGCTCACACACGTGTGCTGTGCATATAAAAAATTAAAAACTTGCTCACATCACATGTGTGTGCCGTTTGGTAAATAGCACGGGCACATGTGTGTACTTTATTTTTATTAATATAAATCACACGCACATGTGTGTGCTTTGTGTAGAGAAACTTATACACTTCGATTTCTATCTCAAATCTTAAAATAATTTTTTAGTATGTTTTCTGTCATATAAAAAACAAACAACATCTCACTTTTTATTGAATTGTCTTTCAAAAAATAACGTTTAATAAACAAATTCTTTTAAAAATATATTATGTGCATGTGCATGGGCTGAAATTTGTACAAAAATCGGCTCACACACATGTGCATGTGCTTAATAACAAACAGCACACACTTTTCTGTGAGCAGAGTTTGTATTCCACTTATGCACACACATGTGTATGAGCAGTGAGTACCAGTTGAATGTGTTTCTGGCGTGTGTGTGAGCAGAGCATGTGTGTGCAAATACGAACCCTGTTTTTTAGAATTTTTTTCGCCGAGGATGTTGCGGGTTTCTGCCATATAAAAATAAGTTGTGTTTAGTCGTTATATGGAAGCAAATGAGACAAAAAAAATTCTA
>NW_023458561.1:69021195-69038716 GCF_013731165.1 Rhagoletis pomonella | reverse complement strand
TACTTGTTACGATGGTTTTAGATGAAAGTTGAAACTACACCGAAACGATTTTAAACTGAGTAGATATAATTAACTCCTACTAATTTTAACGGTTATTTTACATAGAAAACATTTTTATAATTTAAAACATAACGACGCTTAACACATCTTGTAAAACCTCTAAATATCTTACAAAATACATCTGAATCAAATTTATGTACCATCAAGAGGAGTGATTCCCAAAGTGGTCCAGGTGGACCTTCAGGGGTCCACGGGAGGCTGGACGGGGTCTACGTTGGCGTGCAAAAAATATGGGGGTCTATGAGTTGTAAGAGGGGGTCCACGAAAATTTACTTGATTTCGATAGTAAGGAACCAAAATGGTTGCTTTATAGCCTCTTTATTTAACTTTAATTTTGTTTAGTAGTGTATAGTGCTCTTGACGCACTGCAGCACTTACGTGCCAATACTTTGTTCCGGCAGTGGTCGACCCATATTTTAAATGAGAATTATTAACAGCATCATTTTGAATCTTGCTGCTATTATTTTGACCGTAACTATGCATGCATATCTGCATATGTATTTACAATAAACATCTGACAAAGAAACGCAAGGTGCGCATATCACAGCCAAAGCGATTTCTTCACTGCTTCCAGCTTGCCGACCAACGATTTCGTGCAGCAAGCCATTGCAAATTGTTTACTTCTCCAGCACTAAAAACTTTCAAAGTGCATACATATTTATGTACATATGTATATATATATGTATATGTATTTATTTGGAGTAGTTTGTTGACTATGCGGCAGGTCAAGGATATGCCACTGGAAGGGACCCGGTCACTGCACTGCTTTCGTATAAATTGCATCGAAAAAGTAAAAAATTATCTTGTTTGACGTTGATTTGTCTTATTTCATTCTTATTGCAAATGTACGCATTGCACACTTTATGCGAACGTCGGGTACTCACCTTTTCCTTGGCACGTCCAGCGTGTTTTTGTACGGATTTCGCCAGCATGGTTCCCTTATTTTCGGTCATGAACTATAGTGTCCACAAAATTTAAGACTTTCTGTCACTGTTTAATGCAAAACTCTGGAATCTTTTTCTCCGAACTAATTTATTTTACAATTTCGATATTGCTGTATGTACAACAATACACTGTCGAATAAGAAACGCAAGGAATTTTCAAAAACTACCTTCGTCTTGTTTGAAAATGTTGTAATTTGGCACTTGTTTTTGTAAATTTCGAGCTGCAATATGCGCTAAATCCACGCCCACCACAAAATATGCGTCGAAATGGATATCGTAAAACCTTTCGAGAAGTGCACTTTCAGAGATTTTGCAAACACTTGCTTTTGTTATTGTTTATGCCACGTTCGTGTCAATTTTATTTCAGGTAAATAAAAATCCTGTGCTCACAGTGGCACCAACCACCAAAACAAAACAGAAGAAATTAAATAGTAGAATTAATGGCGTTGAAATTTCGCGGACGCGTGCGAATGCAAGACAATAAACAAGTGAATGAATTCGATTCGAGCGGTGAACTAAAATTCCAATAAGATTTTTGAGGCTGCTGTTGTTCAAACTGAGTGCAGAGCACGGTTGCCGAGTCGCAGTTTTTTTCACCAAAATGACCCTCGAAAATCTCCCGAAACCATATTCTGTGAAGAACATTTTCCAAATAAGAAAGAAGGTAAGTGCACAAGGGAAATTCAAACAAATTGATGGCGGAGGCACAACAGCAAGAAACTGCACTAAAAAATAATACGAACTGTGACAATCAGAGCTCGGAAAATGTACAACAAACACATCATTTTAATAATCAGAACGATTTCGCCGTAAAATTAGTTGCTGTGGTACACCATCTCGCACGAATTTTCCTTTATAACTCAATATCATATTTTCAGATCGCTTGTTGTTAACTTCAGTCTTAAATTATCCCTATAAAAACCTTTATTTAGTAATAAAATTCATACAAGTGGCTAAACTAACAAAATTCGTTGTATCACTATATATATATATATATATATATATATAGGCGCCCGCGACCTGCACCGTCCTGCATTAGATGAACTATTTTGATTATTTTTGTGAATTTGATTTCCAAGCTGTGATGAATAAAAATGTTGTTGGGATATGGAATTATTCTGTAAAATTTGGTAGAATTTTGTGGAAATGGCAATACTAGTGCGAAAAGACAAAAACAGTAAAAGTTGCAATGGGAGAAGAGCGCAGCTGTCAGTGATAAGCTTTTGTAGAAAAAGCGATGTGTGGAGACTTTGAAGGTAAAGTATTGCCAGAACGAATTTTGCGTGGCTACAATCTTTTTCTAATAACAGATTAGGAAGTTAAGCTCAAAAATTAAGATAATCTACTTATAAGTAAACCTAGTATCAAGGCGAATTTATACAAGGTGGTGTTGTAAAATCAGCTGATTTCTTCGCCTTAAATGTACTATGCTTTTGCTTTTACTGATTTGACAGCACACCCATCAAGAGCAAAAATAAAATACTTGTAAACTTTGGGGGGAATTGAGATTTGACATAACATCCTCCATACAAAATATATATGGTTGTCGTTGTTGTAATATAAATTCGCCACCTTGTATAAATTGCCCTTGCCTAGTATAAGTTTGCGCCAGTTCGTAAATCCAATACCAAGACGAATTTATACAGGGTGGTGTTACTGGCGAATTTAGATTTTCGACGCTGTCCTTCTGAATGTCAAAATGGTGTGTTTGTTGTAATATGAATTCGCCTTGTTTACCACAAACACATAATTTTGACATTCAGGAGGACCGCAGCGAAAGTCTAAATTCACCAGTAACACCACCTTGTATATATTCGCCTTGTGCAATACTGCAAAAAACAGTACAGAGCGAATTTACTAAGGTGATGGTAGCCGTATATAAGTAAAAAATTACACTAACAAATTATACTCCGATATTCCTACTGTCATTGGTATGAATTACAACTAACCCATCATTTTGACATAATGCTTTTAACGGCGAAAAATTCAGATTCACCGGTAACCCCACCTTATTAAATTCTCCTTGCCCTAAACTAGAGATGGGAGCGGGATAGCGGATCCCGCGAACCCACGGTACTGATTTAAAATTGGCCGGGATGGGCGGTATCGGGAACATCTGTGAAAATATGGCGGGCGGGACGGGACCAAAATCCTTTCCCGACACTCCCGATAAAACCGCAACCCCTGCAAATTCACAAAATCTTCCTTAAAAAAGATGTTTGAAATATGCACTTTTAATATTTTATTGAGACGAAAAAGAAAAAAAATTATAGGAAGATGACATATCTTTCATTATTATTTAAAATTAATATGAAAGACATGAACATTGTTGTGAAACACACGTTGAAATCTCAACCGCTCGTTTCAATTTGTTGTCCGTGTGTAGCCTGCTTTAGAGATAGATATCGGGGCCCACGGGACCCGCGGTACAATTCTGAAAAATGTCGGGATGGGCGGGTTCGGAACTTAAAAATCGAATTTCGGGACGGTCGGGGTCGGGATTAAATATTTAGTCCCGTGCCCGTCTCTACCCTCAACAGTCTATAACTGCGGGATCTCGCATGCGTCATCACGCAAGCGGGATTTTCCAGCAAGTGAAGAGGGCCGGTAAGAAAAATGTACGCGCATAAAATACAAGAACGCGACATTGTATTTGTAGCTGGTTTTGAGAAAAAGTTGAGTTTGCGAAAGCGGGTTCGTCAGCTGATACATCACAAGCACCATTATTTTACCGGCCGTCCTCCTGTGCTGGAAAATCTCGCTTGCGTGACGACGCATGCGAAATTCCGCACGTGCAGACCGCAAAAAGTACCGCGCAATGATTTTGTGAGGATTGGGGGCTCTACATATAACTAACTTCGTTATGCAAATAAGCATGCAGATTCTCTGTTTTTGTTAAAGCAAGTAATATAAATTGTTTTTCATAACTGGATTTAATTATAAAATTCGCATCACTCGAAAAGAACAAAATAAAAAATTGGAGTTGCCACCTGTTTGAAAATTTCAGTTTAATTAAATATTGCAATATGGGTATCAGAACAGAGAGGTTTAGGAAAGTTTACTAGTTCACACAACACTAGGTTCTACGTAACCGGAACGACCCAGATTTATATCTTGTCAAGGACTTTGTCTCACTGCAGCAACACTCCCCAAAAACTCTGGGGGAATTTGTATGCTGCTACAACAGGAAAGTTTACTGCCGAATATATTTTTAAGGAGGGTTGCCACCTGACTGATATAAATACTCGAGTTTAAAATGTATAAATTAAATTTCGAGGAGAAAGCTGATATTTAACCTAATTTCTAAGTACCTTCGAAAATATATTTACTATATTTGGAAAAGCTCACTTCACAAAGCTCTTTATTTATTTTATTTTTTGGCTGCGTTTCTTTATACATTCCGGATAATCCCATTTCACAGCCGGAATAAACAGAATGCGTTTGAAATATACGCCAACATATCATCAGGAACGTTCTAAAGAATAAATAAACAAAAAAGTTTATTCCAAACATTCAGAATGAATAAAGAAATGCAGCCTTTATGAATGAGACCATAAAGTCTTGCGGGAGTAAACACTAAAATACTTTTAAGACGCAGTGATGGACGCCTGGTATTGTTATGGCATGAAAAACACTCGGACGTTTGCCATTGCCTGCCGAGGGACGACCGCTGACCCTTTTTTTATTTTTTGCGATGTTGCTTTGACCAGGGTTTGAACCCAGGTGCTGCGGAGTGGAAGCGCGCACTGCTTACCACTACACCACAGCGGCCATCAATTATAGTTTAGAAATGAGAGACTGTACTTTGGCCTGATGTATTTCTGAACACAGCTCAGTCTTGTATGTATAACTTCCTTGACTGACTCCACATTATCGAATTTATCCATCTCGCTCTCAAGTAAAACAAACTTTATTTAAAATGACTTTATTTTTTATTTCGGTCAAATAATACAGTTTGTCCTGTGTCGAAAATTCTCTCATTGCTATATGAAAATGTCTTAAGAGTATAAAATTAGTACTTGCATATGCTTGGTTTCAACATCAACTTCAGCACTTTAGAAAATGTGCCAGCGGATGCAAAGGATATAGTGGCAGGAATGGAGGTTAAAAATAAAAATATTAATATGGTAGGGCTTAAGGTTGCGAAAAGAAATTGTGGTAACGGAAAAGAAAGTCTTGATGGAAAAAAAAATTCGTGCTGAACAATTAAAAAATCAATCGCAATTTTCAAAAATTATGTATTGTAAATAGACCAAAAATATAACCGGGATCTTGTAATAAATGTGCGAAGTTTTACAATTTTAAGATACACAATGCACACTGGCTGTTAGGTTGCATAAATCAATGAATATTTAATCAATGCAAAAGAACAATAATTTGTATGCACGAGTGTATATGTATATAAGAAGTCCTATGCGTTGTGTCACAAATGAAAACTTTGAAAACATCTCTTAAGAAAGTAGCGTTTATGCCTTCCGCTGCGTGTTGTTGGTATGTATATTAATAAACTTACTGTATAAGTAACTAATTAATGCTACTAAACAATAAACAATTTTTTTTTTTTATTAATATGTAGGTCGGCTGATGGTATTTGTTGCCCGGATATTTTTTGATTTACTTTCACTTGATTTTTTTGCATTAAAAGGTTTGAGGCGCCAACACACAATCATTAATTATTTGTTTGCGAACGCAATACAAATTGCGCTTTCGACATTTGCTGACGCCTTACGAGTATATACGGTAGTTGGTGTTTCCAGTTGCACATCATAAAATCTCCCTTTTAAGCAGTTGTTGCACGTTTTGCTTAAATTTTTTATACATGTATTTTTCTTCCTTATATAGGCCATGCTTAAAATAATCGCTATTATAACCTTTATGTAATTATTATGTACTCTTTTCTTACTAACTCAGATGTTTTGCGCCATGCCGATGTTTTTCTACTCTTTCCAATCTTAAAAATCTAACTCCTTTTAATTTTATCATCTCATAACTGCTTTTCGATGGATTACTTGGTGCGCTCGGCATTATCGTTAGTTTGCTTGGCTGCCCCTGCTTTATACCTATATATTTTTTGCGCCACCAAAGTGCTTCAATGTAAGTATATGTTGGTCTGAATTTAGTTGGCTGTTATCCTTATAGATTTGTTGCGGTAGTAGTGTGTGTGTGGCTGTTGCTATTTCTTGCAAAACTTTAGTGTTTTTAATAATATTAATGGGTGTGTGTTTACAATATTTATTGTATTACTTGATCTATGTATACTTTTTCTGTTTGTTTTGTTTGCGCTTTTCTTTAATAGATATATAAACTGATAGGGAAATGTTTGTTGTTGTTTCTGTTTAAATGTATCATTTTTGTTTTGTTAAATTAAAATAGTAGAAAAAACGTTAATTGGAGTTTTGTAAACAAATGCTACGATGATGCGTCGCCATTATAAAGCACTTTTTAACCGTCGTGCTTTCTTTTCTTTCCTCGTGCCTGGGTTTCTTCTTCTGCGAGATTATAGAAACGAAAGTAAATTTAGAATCAAAATTTTTTTCACCCATTTAGCACATTTGGCTAAGACCACTCACCACCAGCCTCCTCAGCGGCGTCTTTGTTGTCTGCTTCAGCTGCATCTGCGGCTTTTGCGGCGGCGGAGTTTGATGATGATTTTTCCTTGCCTGCAGCTGCCTTGGCAGACGACACATTGCCTTCACCATCCCCGTCTCCATCGCTATCATCCTCATCGGTGTCTTCGTCATCATCTTCGACTGCGTTCTCTTCGTCCCATTCGGAATTATCCTCTTCCAGATCTTCATTGTATACCTATTGGGCATAAATAAGGGAAAAATTTATATATGTACATATCAGACATTTTGGTTATTTTATATTTTTCACTATTAAAACTCACCTCCGATAACGAGACATCGGATGTGGATACGTAGGAGCTGCCGTAATCCTCCTCATCGCAGGAATCTGTAATAAAGAGAATGTAAATTTGTTAATTAATTAATTGAAACATGTTCCGCAATGTCTTTAAATGCTTACAAAAAGTGGCATTCGCTAGATTCAAAATCGCTAAAAACCAATAAAGGATAATAGCAAAGGGCAAGGGAGGTGCAATAGCTGCATCAGCGTCTGTGTTGTTGTCAGGGCCGTCACCTGCTGCTGGCTTGGCCACTGTTACATCTGGGCACTTAGACGACGACATTGACAGTTTATCACAGTTAGAATTGCCCGTAGCATCTTTTAACTTAATTTCCTTCAACAACTCATCTAAATCATCGACTTCGTCATCAGTTTTGTGCTTATTTGTAGTGACTGTACCTGCCAGCTGTTTCTTCGCATTTACCCGCCTCTCAAACTCTTCCAACTCATCCAAATCAATTTCAATACCATTTAAACAAAACGCATTTTGTTTGTCTGAAAAGGTTGGGAGTTGGGGGTGAGTTTTCTTGGCTAAATGGATTGTTTAGTTTTTAGTAACTCGTCCATAACTAACTATAATATGAGTTTGGTGAAAAAGAGGCTGACTTCCAAAACGTATCAATACAATGTTTGGATACTGTTATACTGCGGTATTCAAACTGTTTGTATATGCAGAGTTGCGTTACATTGCAACCGTATACATTGCATATTTTAAATATTCGATATAGCAATGAGCAATTTTTCTGAATTTTCCATTTTTAAAACACCAATGGTAACCAATAACAAACGAAGCATCAATCAACCTTCTTTCTGATGCGCTGATTGCTCTAGCGATGCGTTTCAATAACTTTTCGCAAGCGTTTTGGAAGAGTATACATTGTGAATATTTTGTAGTTCGGCGTTATGGAACATTATACATACTTTGTACGTATGCAAAGTAATTGACGTCTTGGAAGACAGCCAGAATGTGTGCAGAGCTATGAAAATCAGTATAAGAGAGACCCCATTATTAAAAGTATGACACATATTTAATACCATGAACTAAACCGTTTGTGCTCTACTAGCCTTCGCCTTGGGATCAGCTCGCCAGGTATTCTCTTCTAACGTTATCCTTTGCAATGTAACAGAAATGGAAATAAATAGCGCCACTGCACCAACGCATTTTCCACTTTATTGATGTGGTGGTATAACATGTCATGTGTAAAATGACGTTGAGCAATACCACCAGCTCCGTCAGAATTGGGAAAGACCTCTCCGAGCCGTTCGCCGCAAAACGGGGTTTCAGACAGGGGACACCCTTTCATGTGACTTCTTTAATCTGATGTTGGAGAAGATAATAAGAGCTGCAGAACTGAACCGCTCAGGAACAATTTACTACAAGAGCGTGCAATTGCTGGCTTATGCCGATGACATCGACATCATCGGTAACAAAAACCGCGAAGTCTGTTCTGCCTTTTCCAAGTTGGATAGGGAAGCAAAGCGAATGGGTCTGGTGGTAAACGAGGACAAGACGAAGTATCTCCTGTCATCAAACAAACAGTCAGCACATTCGCGCCTTGGCACTCACGTCACTGTTGACAGTTACAATTTCGAGAAAGTAGAGAATTTCGTTTACTTGGGAACCAGCATTAACACCGATAATAATGTCAGCATTGAAATCCAACGTAGAATCACTCTTGCCAACAAGTGCTACTTTGGACTGAGTAGGCAATTCAGGAGTAAAGTCCTCTCTCGACGTACGAAAACCACGCTCTATAAGTCACTCATCATGCCCGTGCTGGTATATGGCGCAGAAGCATGGACAATGACAACATCCGATGAGGCGGCTCTTGGAGTATTCGAGAGAAAGATTTTGCGGAAGATTTACGGGCCTTTACGCGTTGGCGACGGCGAGTACCGCAGACGATGGAACGATGAGCTGTATGAGCTTTACAACGACATAATGCAGCGAATTAAAATACAGCGGCTCCGCTGGCTTGGCCATGTCGTTCGAATGGACACCGACGCTCCAGCTCTGAAAGTATTCAACTCGGAACCCGCTGGTGGTAGCAGAAGAAGAGGGAGGCCCCCACTGCGATGGAAAGATCAGGTGGAGAAGAACTTGGCTTCACTTGGCGTCAGTTGGCACAGAGGGGAAACGACTGTCGTGCTTTGCTGAACTCGGCCAAAATCGCTTAGGCGGTTACAGCGCCAAAAAAGAAGAAGAAGGTATAACATGTTCCGTATTTTAGCCGTTCAACTTTACTAATGGCCGGCTTTTGTGAATTTTTTTTGGTTGAAGCCGTTTCGCATTTTTTTCCAAAGCAGGTATGTCTGTTCGAAACTTTTTTATTTTTTTTTTATTACTAAAGTTGAATGGGCTATAAAATTGTACTCCCGAAAATTTGTAATTAAAAAAATTTGTACAGATGAAATTTTTTCAATTATCGCCAGTTTTGCACGAAGTCTGAAACTTTCATTTATATGGTTTATGTTTTTGAGTGAACCCAAGGCATAACAAGGTAGAAGTGATTTCGACATTCACACAATTCAAAATTTTAATGTTTTAATTTCAATTTTTAATTTTGAGCTGTGCGACTGATTTTAAATACATACATACAAAAATAAAATGAAAAGGTATTACGAGCGGTGCGCTCTGTGTGGCAAGAGCCAGGACAACAAAATTGTGCGTTATTTTAAACCTCCTCAAATGCTCCGCGAACACCATGATACAATTTCTTTCCACTAAATTTACCGCTTTAGATCACCATTTACTGCTATAAATTCGACGTTCTGGTTCTTAACATCCCTTTTCCTTTTTTCATAATGCCATGTGAAAAGAGTCGTGTTTTTATTTTTCATACATAGCTGGATTTATCATACGGAAATTAAGCATTACTGAATATAAAGAGAAAATCTCCCACTCATATACATGGATAGACCAAATTTGAAATGGTGGTATGATAAAACCTGAACCAGAATTCGTTGTGGACATAAAGAAACTGCAAGTAATTTTTAATAAATTTAATGGAAAAGAAATTTCGCATTGCAAAAATTTAATAGCTGAATTATTGAAGTTAAGTTCCGATGTAAATTTAGAAGAAAGAATCAAACAAAATTTTTTTAAATGTCGAATATACTCTAGAATTAAGTATTTGAATAAAAAAATAAATGCTCAAAAACATTGGGCTAATAAAAACAAGAAAATTGCCAAAACGGTTTTATAAATAATTGTGTTTCATTTAGTGTGTAATATTGAGTAAGTATGCATTTCCACATTTACATACATTAAACGAAAATACGAAAACTAAAATGAAGCCGATTTTAATGTGATTTTAAATATTTTCATATTTACAAAAACTTTCGTTTCATAGATATTGAATTTTATCAAATATGGTGCATGCATAACAAAGGGTTAATTTCTTTGTTTACGTTTTTTGACATTACAGTCAGGTATGAGAGAGCTGGACTGAATTGTCACTTCTACCTTGTTGAATATGCCTTGAGTGAACCATATTTATATATATAAATAAATAATATTCCAAAAAATCTGATAAACCTGAAAATATCAACATCTGAGTGCTGTATCTAATCATTTGCCGGGGAACTGTACATATCACTAATTTGCTGCAACAAATTTCATAGCTGTATCGCGTAACAATACCTTATTAAAAGAAAATTGCGGTATTCACAACGGTGTCGTAAGTTTCGTATTGTTGAGTAAAGTGTAACGTTTAAAGCCGTTTTTTTCGATTTTTTGGTTTTATTTTTTGACACTCTTGCAACCAACGGCTCAGGAAAAAGAAATTGGGCTTCGGCCGGTATCTATTTGCATCAAAATCAGTCCAGACGTTTCAACGAGAAGTATCTAACGTACAAAGCCATTTACTCATAAACTAGCCTAGTATTTGGTCGACCTTCGACTTTAGGTCTTGAACGTGTCACACAATTGAGGGGACCTACAGGTAACATCGTCTCCGAAAGACAGCTGGGTTTTTATGAAAAGTTCTTTCATGGCAAAAATACACTTGCAGATTTTCCACTTAAATATCACGCCAGGGTCATACCGAGTGGTAGCACGCACCACAAATCAAACCAGCTGTGCCTATCTTCGTTTTTGAGATTACACAAATAGATGCATGTTTGAAAAAAAAAATGCAACGGCTTTACGAAAGTTCTTAGGGTGGGTATGCTACTATATAAATGACAGCACTCACCTTCCTCATCACCATCATCGTTTCCGTTAACCTCATCATCATCATCGCCCTCAGAGGGTGCTTCGACATCATTCGCATCAAAGCTGAAATAATTAACAGTTTTAAACATATCTAGTAACATTAACCATAATAATCCCATTATCCTAACTTACCCATCGAGAAATTTCAGAGATTTCAGCATTTCAAAGATTTTTTCACGGTAGTTCTCAATTTGCGTTGCTTCATTATTGAACAAGTCCAAAACGGCGAGATGTTTGAATTCTTCCAGTGGTTTCAATGTTTCCAGATCCTTAATTTTATTGCCCGACAGGTTGAGATATTGTAATTTGGGACTTGTTGTCAAGTAGTTGAGGCCGTTTGATATTCTAAAGACAAATAATGGTTTTCATTTAAATTATCTTTTACTAATTATTGCATTAATATAAAATTACCTGTTGTCTGAAAGCTCGAGTTTCTTCAGATTGGGCAACTTGGGGAAACCTTTTAATGTGGTTAAACCAACATTAATTAAACTCAATGATTCGAGCGCAGTGTACTCATCTGTAAGGCCAACAATACTTGTACTCCGGCAATTATCCAGATTCAATTCTGTGATCTACAATAGTTCAAAATAATTTAAGGATTAGCTTGATACTTGATGCAATAAAAATGGTAATTTAGAAGTTACAACCGCCATATAATCGGTGTATACGTATGTAGAATTCAAGATCTTTTGAAGGCCCTAATTGCATAGGAATGTTTATTTTTCTTAAATATTTCAAGATTTAAAAAAAAAAAGTTTGTATTGTATATACACAAATATTCTCCAACGTTTGATGAACCCTTTATTCACAAGTTGAGTCACCATCTGCGATATTTGAGGAATATTTGAGAAATTTTTAACAACTATGGCAGCGCTTATATTTTATTTGCAAAAGTGTTGATCTGGTGAAAAATATGTTCAAGATATTAGCTTTGTTTCTTTGCTTTTCTAGCAGATAATTATAAGGACGATTAAGGATGGAATAAATGACACCCTCCGAGAGCGAAATATAGAAATAGTTACAATGTACTAGCAGCAATTAGCAGGAGGCCAAAAAAGAAAAGCGTAATAACGAGAGAGAGCTCCTGGTTTCTAATAAATTTTTGGTTTAAGAAACGCCGTTGTTTTTCCTTTCAGGAAACTTTAACAAATCTCAAAAAAAAATGTCGTCAAATTTTTCAACTTACAAATGTACAAATCGTGTGATCCCTGCTTAAGGAACATACTATAAGCGAAAGCTTCATACCTACATATCGCAAAAGAATTAATTGAAACATTAAATTTTGTGGGAAACAGCAATCTAATTTTGATCAATTCATATCATTTTTGGGAAATTTACACCCCTAATGCGAATGTCGACTGGCAGTATATCAACGGCTATTAGTTATTTGAATTTTTTGAATTATGACACTATTGAAGTAAATGAGCGATATGTACATATGTAACATACATATGTCGGCGACGAAAAAGCACCAACATAAAATAGTAAATAGAGACGCGCACTGTTATTTACAGCAGTGTTTCCGTTCCTTCCTGGCGTTTCACAAACATTTCTATTGAAACGGAAGGGAATGCTGACGTTTCTTCCACACAGCGTTGCATTGAGCCAGCCAACGAAAAATTTATTTGAGAAACAAATGGAATGACGAAAGTGATGATTTTCGCCAATTCAGCTCCAACTAGCCCCAATACAGCGGGCGCAACAAAGATGAAACTAGTTGCATTCGAGCAAGCGTTCATAAATGATCGACCGACCGCATATAGTGCGTCGCGTTGTGAGTGTGTGAACGCAAAAAAAAAAAAAGAAGCAGGGAAAACGATACGAAAATACAAAGGAGAAAAATCGATATGTCAAGAAACTGGTTGAAAGTTTCTTGGAATAATTAAACAATTGTACGAAATGTGTGATGATGTCCTTTAGGCTTAATACACCGATAAATGCGCAAGAACTTGCAATGCCTGTTTGCATAAGGTAACAACAAAGGTGGCTAATGCTTTGGTAATAGATAGGAGCGTTTATGTAATTCGAGACAGGTGTCAACAAAACACAAGATGGCAGCGAATATGGGGTACACGGCGAATTGCGTAGATGAGCGAGAATGGACGAAATCGTGAGATACATACAGAACGGAAAGCAAGCAAAACGGAACTATTCAAAATCAAGAAATGACAAGCAAGGGCGATACAACAATAACAACGCTAATCAAATGTTAAACGTGCAACAGACGGTGGCGGGTCGTCACTTCTTATAATACACAAAATTATACATACATACGTACCTATTTGCACATATTGCCTACATATTTGCTGCTACATTTCACCCAAAGCAAATTCTACCACCAGTAGCTATGCTATGAATTAAGAATTAGCGAAGCTAAGCCGCCTGCTGGTTTGCCGTCACTTTCTCCACATTGAGGTAGATAAGTAATACGGTTTTGCTTG
The DNA here is from genome assembly GCF_013731165.1 of Rhagoletis pomonella. Lineage (NCBI taxonomy): Eukaryota > Metazoa > Arthropoda > Insecta > Diptera > Tephritidae > Rhagoletis > Rhagoletis pomonella. Next base: position 69,025,145 of record NW_023458561.1, on the reverse strand, counting down.
GAAAGTTCAGTCGTTTTGATGAACAAATATCAGCATTTGCATAAATGCGACACCCTTAGCTAGTAATCGAAGGAAGCTTTATTGAGGCACAAGGGGCCCACGAGAATGCTGGTAAAAAAACTTCCCGCACATATGTAGCGAAATTGACATTGATCATTGAGCTTCATGCCTTATAGTTCCATTTGTCAAGAGCATTGGAAACGCAAATTAGTAGTAGTAGTATGTACATATGCACCCAGCAAACACAGTCTCTCTTAATGTTAGGGAAACATTGTATTTTAGTAGAATTCTAATAAAGTCTCTAATATATCTCGAATCGAAAATCCACTATTTTGTAGCCTATTTCCACCAACGGCTTAACTGCAGTTAACAGCTCAGATAAGTTCCACGAATTTTAACATTGGGTGATCGGTAAGGTTAATCTCTTACTTTTTGCTCCTTTACCCCCTTAGAGTGGTAATCTCCTTATTCCAGTAGGCATAAAATGCAGTTATGGCTTGGTGGAAATGAGAATGAGTGTAAATACACCAACTATAATTCATCGTTGGAAAACGATTGGCTATCTAAACTTTTCCTCTATATGGAGAACAAAGTCCCTTTTTGTAGAGAATGCTATTATTGACAGTTTCTCTAATCGCCTTCTAATCATCTATCTTGGAGAAACACTTTAGAATTCGAATCGTTTTCTAACCAAAATGTTTGTTGGGTAGTAAGTATGTATGTATGTTATGTCGGACTTTCCGGTTGTAACGAACCTTTGCACATACATTCCTCTGTATTTAGCTACACAATTAATTTGGTTTGGGGAAAAACACGAATGAAAAATATGAGCCAAATGCACTGAGGCTAACTTAGATTCGATATATTGCATTCAAAATTACACATCGCTACCTTAATTCACAAAGGCCCTAACCAAAACTTTTTTTCGAAACTGCGTTTTTCACAGATTTTGGTAGGAGTTATTAAAGTACACATTCAATACAATTTTTAAGGCTGCGTTTTTGCGTATTTGGAAAGCCCGTATTTACGGTCCGATTGGTTTCTTATTTAGAAAGCATATTACTTAAATAGAAATAAATAACTCCACAAACAATTTAGCCGTTAGATGCAGCGTGGTAGATTTTTTTTATTTGTCGCTAATAAAAGCTTGCGTTAAAAAATTGTTGGTTAGGGCCTTGGTAAATTAAGGTAACGATATGTATATACATTAGGGCGGGTAGATTTTTTTTATTTAAAATCGTATAGCAAAAACGTAAACTACATAAAATTCTAAGAAAATTCTCTGAAGAAACCTTTTACTAAAATAAAATCCTAATAAGCGCCTCTCGACTTGAAAATTTATATGGCCGCCTTTGCCAAAAAAATAAATGTTAGAAAAAATAGGTTTTTCAAAAAGAAATCGAATTTTCTGAATAAAATTGTTTAGTAAGGTAGTTCTTTTGCACTTTATATTTTTTCTACTCAAAATTTTTTTTCATAAAAAAAATATTCACCCAAGTACGCAAATCAAAGGAGATGCAAATTGGGGTTCAACTGCTTTTTTGATAATTGAATATTTTGATTAGTCTCAAAACAAAACCTGTATTGCATAAACTATAATAAATATAATAAAACATAATATATTTCAAAAAAAAAAAAGAAAATAATTTTAGCGAAAGAGGAAAAAAATTTTCAAGTCGAGAGGCGCGGATTAGGGTTTGATTTTAGACCCATGGTTTCTTCAGAGAATTTTCTTAGATTTTTATTTTATTTTTTTCATCCATACAAATCAACCCGCCCTAATATACATACATATAGTATGTACATAGAAGTTTCTCCCGAATTCTCCACTAAACGTTGCAAGTTAATATCCCAGCAATGCGCTTTTGTCACAAATACAGCCCTGATTGATACTAATTTTATTTTCATTGATCTATGAGTACAGGAACTTAGCCTGTTACCGTTCCCAGAGCTGCATTCGGTTAGATTTATGACTTTAGACGCCAAAAGTAAGTTGATGCGATGGTGACAGGACATCAGAAGGGTTCTAGGTTTTTTTTTGTTTTAAATCTGTAGGTCTATAGCAAGGTGTATGAAACAAGGTGGTGTTAGCCGTATATAAGTGAAAAATTACACTAACAAATTATACGCAGATATCCATACTGTCATTGGTATAAGTTACAACAAACACATCATTTTGACGTAATGCTCTCCACGGCGAAAAACTCAGCTGTCGCCCCAACAATTTGCAATTTGAAAAGGCCCCTCCTTCAAGCGGCCTTCTGGATTACGTCCTACAAATCCTTCTGCCTCTTGACTCTCCGGAAGCCTACTGGAAGGGCTTACAGCTCCTGAAATCATCTGCTGAGAAGTTTGAGCAATAAAATTAAAAAAGCAGTAAAACTATCGTACAATATTTGCTGTAAAATTTTTCATTTGCCTTGCAGTACCCCATACCTGCTGCAGTCCAGAGCAGAGATAGGCGGGGAACTGACGGTACTAATTTTGAAATTGCTGTGATGGACGGTATCGGGAAGATGTTTAAAATTAAACTATAAAAAAAAATAATTCCGAAAAACCTTGAACGTAGAATATTCGAGAAACATATTCAAGTATATTATCATCCGACTTCAAAAAAGGAGGAGGCTATAAATTCGTGGGAATATTTTGTTAAAATAAATATCAAAGCCATATGAATTTTCTTTAATAAAAGATATCGCGACCCACGTGACCCAGATGAAAATCGTCGGGATGGGAGGGTTCCGCACCTAAAAAGTATTTTGCCATATGTCAGCTAGGCCCTAAGTTTAAAATGAGGAGAATGCGAATTTTAGAGAAGGACTTCGCGTCACTTGGCATTTTTTTACCTCGCTTATATTAGCTTGTTTTGACTTTGTCTAATGCTTTTCTTCTTCTTCTTATTTGGCGCTGTAATCACCTAAGAAATTTTGCCGAGTTCAACAAAGCACACCAGTCGTTTCATTTCTGTGCCAACCGACGCCAATTGGTTAAGAAGAAATCTATTCGCTGAGACGTGCCTTTAGCAACTGGTATGGTTTTAAAAAAATCTCAAGGGAATTTCGTGCAGTTTGCCAGCTTTTACACTACATACATAAATGATCATGAATGCTGTTATCGCTACTAACATCTCATTAAAAAAAAAATATGGTATACTGTTGGCTTAGGGCCGTTTTCACCATGTCTAGTTAATTCTAACTCCCAGTTAAACATCTTTATCGACGTTATCGATACCCATCATATAACATGTGATCGATAAAGCAGTGGATGTGCTTAACTGAAGGATGTACCTCCAGTTAGCGTTAACTAGACATGGTGCAAACGGCCCTTAGAGCGAAAAGTTGCTAAGGCTACTTTTTGTGAAAACTCATATTTTGGCATAAGACACAGGTGAAATTAAAAATGCTTAGTTTCCAAAATGATTAAGATATGTACTGGTTTTATTTGTCCGGTGAAAGGCGAATTTGTTAAGTCCAATAGAGGAAAAGAAAATTCGATAGGGTCAAAACAATAGGTATGGAGTCTTTTACTTAACACCAACTCCTGATTTTTTTGGAGTTTTGCTACATTTTCAGCACGCAAAATGTTATATTAAAAAAGTTGTAAAATACTTTTGAAAATGGACTTCGCAACTTTTCACTCTAAGTCTACGATATGCCATGCAGTGTTGCCAGAGAAAGTCCCCTAAAAATCTTAATTTTTTCCAAAAAAAAATTTCAAAATAAGATTTTAAAGCTAAAAAAAAATCTTTTCGATCCTTTTTTATTTTATATAAATTGGGAGCGAGATTTTGCAAGTTTTGACCGACTTCAAAAAAAGGAGGAGGTTATCAATTCGGGTGAATATTTTTTTTATGTACATATTCATGTTACCGAATAACTTTGGACCGCGTGAACCGATTTCGATAATTCGTTTTTATCAAGGGTGGCCCCTTACTAATTTGGTTTAGATCC
>NW_023458561.1:69015800-69021095 GCF_013731165.1 Rhagoletis pomonella | reverse complement strand
AAACTATGTGATATTGGAAACTTATTTTTTCCACATACTGTATATCAATATTACGTTCAATATTTCCTTTAAAATGCCAGATTTCCTGCAAATACATTAGAATTTACAAAGGGAATATCACTACTAATTGCGTACTTTTCTAATACCATTTTCGCACCAAGAGATTTCATTCTTCCCCTTTCTCCGTCCTTCGTAAATGCAATGTTTTGTAATGGAGTGTCAAACCGCGGGTGTCAATAATTATCTAACCTTGTATTATTGAATCATGCTCTGAACCAAATAAAATTTACGGTAACAAGTGTATAAAATATGAATGGAAAGTAGCCTACGATTTTTGAATATTTAGAAGTTGAAAAATAACTTGACGTTAAAAAGTGGACATGTTTACATACATACCTACGCGCATGCATGAACATGAACATACTTGCATGCAAAGTTTTTACTGTCGGTTCTCTATATCCACCATTTTACAGTGCTATAGTCGGTGTTTACATTTTGCCGTCCATTTTTACATATATCCACATTACAAAATATAAGGCTTCTAAGGACATAATACTTGTTATATGTTCAGTTTTTTTTTCTATTTATGCAAAACTCTTGAGTGGTCAAAAATATATGTCCCCATTTTAAATGATCAAAAAATATGGCTAATATTTGAATAACCACAAAGTTATGCCCGCTTTTGAATTTTCCAAAAAATTTCCGTCCAGTTACTATGTTACCAAAAATGATGTCCAATGTCTAAAAATTGCCAAAAACTAGTCTTTAAATTACAAAAATGCACGTCTAGCTTTTGACATAAATTTATGTCCAGTTTTACACGACTTAACAATTAGATTTTCTGCGGCAGTTCATTCGCCGTTCGCTACCGTAAATTTCGAATTTGGACTCATCGGTCCATAACACTTGTTTCCATTGTTTGATAGACCAATTTTTATGTTCTTTTGCCCATTTACGTCGTTTACGAACGTTTACCTTGCGACCGTTTTTTTGGCAGCGATCCGTGAATACAAATAATAACAATTTTTTCCAAGTGGGTCCAAACTTTTGCAGAGCAGTGTATGTCCACTTTTTTAATTGCCAAAATTTTTTGTGAAGTTTTCGCTTTGAGGTGAGGCTATATAGTTAAATGCGGTAATCTGCGTCCCAGCTTATTCTTTTTTTTTTTTTCTTAGGTGTTTTTTACATCAATAAAATTCTTCCAACACGCTGATTATTTCCGTCAAATGTTTGATTTTTCTGCACGCTTTAAATAACTCTTCATCTCACTGATATTTACTTTGTTGCTGGATACTTTTCGAAATTTATCGCAAAACTTCGCTGCTGCTTTGTTTTACACTTTCTTTGCTTGCTTGCTGGTCTGCTGTTGCGATGGTAAACAAGAATTATGTGGTAAAAGTTGTTGATTCTTATTTACTTAACTGACCAAAAGTTTTTGAGAAGGAATCCAAGTTGCGTTGAAAGAAGTTGAAGCATTTCTTTTCATTTATTCTTTTATTTGTTTTAGGTTTTTTTTCCTTTTTTGCTCTCATGAAAATTGCGAAAAGTTATCAAAGAGCCTGAAACTATGCGCATTACTTGCAGTTTGGTGCTTTTTCATTATTTGGCATTAAAATGAAATTTTTTCAATTGTCCCATTAAGTAAAAATTAGGGTTTTCTGTAGTAGGAAATAAATTGAAATAAATGGCAATATATTCTATACATAAATATTCGAAATTTACTAACTAAATGCATAACCTTCAATTTACGCTAATGGAACACTATTCAGTTCCCGTCCAAAAATTTTAGCTAAACTTGTCCGCACGCGCGCTACGCATACTAAATAAATCGTAAGTGGTATTAGTAGCAGTATTAGCAGTGGCGGATTTATCGTACAGGCAACATAGGCTGAAGCCTAGGGCGGCAGAATTAAGGGGCGGCAAAATTTAAGACAGCTAAATTAAAAGAAAAAAATTTATTTGGATTCAGCTGCACTTGAAATTGTGTTTGTGTCTGTAAAATATTATTAATGATTCATCTCATTCAATACAATTCAAAATTAGAATTACGCTGCGAATTTTTCCTTAGTATAGCAGTCGTTGAAATTTCCATTTAACTTTCATTCACGCGGCTTAGAAACCTGACGGCGCGCCTGCGCGTGACGCAAAGAAACAGCCGACACGCTGCCCCGAGAACGAGAATCATCTAAAAGGTTACCACATTTGACAACACTGCCGAAAAACGAGCGTGCATTTTCGAGAAAATTCTTGATTCCAAGCCCACCAGTTTTTCATAAGTGTATCATAACGTGAATAATCTGAAGGTCAGCTTCCGTCGTATGTCAAATTAGGCAGTGTATCTGTGTATGGTCTTGTGTTTGTCTTGTGCGAGGTCCATGCTGATGTCGAATTTGTTAATTCCGTTATGTATTTCATTATTAACGAACTATATTGTAATAAAGCACTGCCAATAACAATCATATTTGATATATATATATATTTTTTTTTTTCGTGAAAAAAGGGCGGCAAGTTATGAATTGCCTAGGGGCGGCAAATATTTAAATCCGCCACTGAGTATTAGTGCCTGAGAAGTGGGACGTCAAAGTGTAGTGAATGCAGGCGGTGCACAGTGTCGCCTAAGTGGGCAAAAATCGAAAAATTCGTTGTCCGCAATGTGAACGTATTTGGTATTTTTGTAAAGGTAATTTATCCACTAAAAAGAGTTAAATAGAAATTTCCCTATAAGATTAATTATATGCCGCCAGGAAGCCACTAAAGTCGCCAAATTTTGTACTAAAAATAACAAGAAGATCATAGCCATGCGTAAGCTCAAATGTCAAAAATACATTCTTTGAACTAAAATGGTGGTTTGACGTTTATTTCCATATGAAGATAGTACAGAGCTACAGGATTAAAAATTTTGGAATAAAATTAAACACAGGCTGTCCTTGCGATATTCCAGAAAAACAATATTTTTTAACCAAAGGTAGAAAAAATGGTAAATTTTTACTTTGAAATTGAATAGTAAATTCTTCTGTCAAGCGTTATACAAGGCATCGTACAGTTCCATAAGTAAAGTAACTCTTCTTCTTACCGTTTTTTCTGGCAGGCTGTAGGTGTGTTTTTGGCAGGCTGTAGGTGTGTTTTTGGTTATTGTATTGGTGTTTTTGGTTCAGTGTGTTAGTGTATTTTGAATAAATTGTAATAGAAATAAATGAAATTGTAATAGAAATGAAAGAAATTGTAAAAGATAAGAGCACATGCCAAAAAACAGGTGATCTCAGCTGTAGGCATATTTTGGCAATCAGCTGATAGTGTTTTTACTTATGGAACTGTACGATGATACAAGGTTAGTATTACTATCACCGATGACAATTAAGTCTTGGGTGGATTTTTATATCAGATTCTCATTTTTGTGGCAAGTGCAGATAGAAGGTATTGAATATAAGCCCTCGATATGTGTAAAAATATATTATTTTTTATTATTTTATTAATAGTACGGATTTTTAGATTTCGAAAGAAGAAATAAAAACTTGCTCATTTTTTACACTTTTAGAAGTAATGCGTTTTTTGCTAATGCATAAAATCATTTTTTTCAGTGCCATCAGATCTGCACGATTCGTTCTGTTTTCAAAAATGAAGTGTCACATTGAAAAGCTTGACCTGTAGACAATAGACGTGTATTTTGTTTTTAAAGAGTTGCCACCTGTTAAAACATTAAATTCAAATTTTGTAATAAGTAAAATAAGCTATTAAGAGATGGATATCAATCGAAATGTGTATGAAAAGGGTTTATTTCCTAACTACATGTAGAGGGTTGCCACCTGTTAAAAAAATGAAATTCCATTGGAGTTAAGGAAATTATTATGAATAGATAGGTATCACCATATCGAAGTCAGACGAAATATGTTTAAAAAAGTTTTAGCTTGCACATATTACGAAGAGGGTTGCCACCTGTTTATAAAGTAAAATTTAGTTGAACTAAAATAATGACTGTGTCAAACTAAAGGTTTACGACATCGTGTCTGTTATTTTATTACAAATACATACATTGTCAATTAGTGATTTCTTCTGATTACATTCCTCTTAATTTACTGGACTCTTAAATTAACTCAGGAATATTTTGACTCTTCTCTTATTTCTTCTTTTGTCGTTTGTGGCAACCCTTTCACGTTTCGGTTAGAAGAAAAACATTTTCAAAACAAGTTCAATTTATACCCATATCTAATTCATTTAACTTATAAAATAATTTTAATAAAATTTGTAACAGGTGGCAACCCGTCTCAAAAAAACTAATAAAACTTTATCGCACATCTACAGACCAAGCCCTGTCATTTGACACCACACTTTTGAAAATAGAACGAACTATATGTATGCGACAAGAACCCGAATTTTCAACTTCAAACTGCATTTACAGTGGAAGTATGAAAGTTATCCAAAAACATTTTTTTTAATTTAGCGCCCTCAGTGTTACTAAGAAGCGAATTTTTATTTAAATCCATCCATAATTCTATTTTTGCCCACATTTCATATGGTAGGGAATCACTGTGCGGTGGTGAAAAAGCATTTGTACCACTGAGTACACATGTATAACGTGCAGCCCCATCATCTCAGCTCTTCGCCCACACATTTGGGCTCACTACGCACAAACTGGACGTGCACACAGCTCTTCTAATAAATAAAGCTAATGATGCCTGTGAACACTTTAGATTAGTCTCTTCTGCAGAAATGCATGCACGCACACATACACATGCATCGCGGCTAGGATATGCATAAGCAAATTACCAGGGCCACTTGGGTGATGCTCTCCTCGTCACAAGCTCCAGCGTTGCCGTAAGCTGCCGCCAGCTGCAGATGTGTGTATATATTAATATGAAGATACATATACAAACACACACACTCATCTGCCCTCCTCCTGCTGGTCCCAAGGCAGTCCAGCTTCAAAAGCACTTCTCGTCAGCTGCTCATCGGATGCTACTTGCAGACACTTCTTCCAATTCAACTGACCGCACAGCCAACGCACAGTCCGCTGATGGACAACATTTGTACTATTTATGCTTATGAATGTACATACATACATACATATGTACTTATTTGAGTGCACTGTGGCAGGTTGCACCAGTTGCTGGTACATAGCATGTGCCACAACCACACACACACACACACACACACACACACACACACGCACGCACATGCTTTGGCTTTTCTGTGCGCCTGCATCGCTCTTGAATGGAATCCGATGCATTAACAGTAAGCCTCGAATGTTGTGTTTTTGTGTTGGTTATCTCATTCAAAGAGAGCGATGTAGTTTGCAGG
>NW_023458561.1:69006869-69015700 GCF_013731165.1 Rhagoletis pomonella | reverse complement strand
ACATTTTATTCCAACTAAATTGGGCGAACAATAAATACAGCAGCCCGTCAAAGCGTATTTATTAAAAGAATAACCGCACATATTTACATAAAATGAGTTATTTGCAACAAAAGGAATAACATTAAAGTTTACTTTAAGCATAAAAGCCCAAGAAATTTCTTATTTACCGGCGAATGCATGTAAATACCATAAAAACGAAATGAAAACCACTTTCACCCGGCAACGCAGGACGTCTTCTTTGCGTAAGGAATATCCTGCTACCCCTGCCGTCCTAAGTAAAATTTGTAAATCTTTGTAACGAAGCGTAAAATATGCTTTTTGCGTGTAAAAGCTGTGTGTGTGTAGCTAGCTTTTGGAGCACAGAATGAGTACCACGCACATACATACATACATATTTACATATAACCGACGCCACATCTCTCCGCAGGTAACAATACAAATACATACATACATATAAGCATCCTTTAACACATTCATGACTTTGTGTAAAATTTGCTTAGACATTTTCACCAACTTTTTGTGCGGCAATCTAACCGCCGGCGCTTTTCAACGCAGACACACCTTTCTCCTGCTGACTTTATATATTTTGCGGTCGGATAAGGTGAAAACGTGCGTTGGCTTACATATGCTTAAACGTTACTTAACACAAGCGTATGAGTGTGTGCGAGAAAGATATTTTATACATCAGTGTGCTTGTGACACATTTTAACGCCTAAAAGGATCCTAAGCTATTTTGATATTTTAAAATTACAATTTTGTTTTGTGTATTTAGGTGGGTTTGTGTGCGTGTGCGGCCGAACAAATCTTGAATTTATAGCCAGATTGGTAGAAAGAAGCCAGATTTACAACATATTCCACATTCACACGTCTCACCAATGCTGCAAAGGACAAAGAAAATGCGTAAACTGGAATTTATTTAGCCTTTTCGACGCCACGTTGCCTTCTGAAGTATTTCTTAGGCTTTGTTTGGACATTTAAAAGTTAACGGAGTTAAAGTTATCGGTATGCATTTAGGCTTACATTTTTATTCAAAGAACTTAAAATATTTGCCATGTATGCAAATTGCGCAGGCAAATCGAATTTAATGCTAGAAAAATTCTGCTCATTAGTGGCTTATTTGTACTTACGCTGAGTAATAAGAAGGCAATTGGGCTACATTGATTAACCAATTTCTACTTAAAGTGCCATGTGGCATCATTAAATTAGTTTGTGTGAATGTAAAATTGACCTCATGCATGACATGGAAAATCGAATGCAAAGGCTGGTTTTCACTATGTCAAATGCACCGGCATTTGTCGACAATTTTTTTGATCAGGACAGATCTTTAGTCGTGTACATGTAAATCGGGTAGCTGTCAGTGCTAAATCGTCTATCTGTCAGTTTTTGACCCGTAATATCATCGGTAGAGGTATGGAAAAAGGAGATAAAGTTATGTCAAAATATGTCGCCAAATTTTGGCGTCAAAATATGACATAGTGAAAACCAGTCTTAAAAAAAGAAGTAGAGTTAGGCAGTCTGTGGCATCTAATACGCGTCTAAAGTCATAGAGTCGTGTGCAGACTGCCTTAGACGAAAGTGCTATTCACTTTCCCTTGCATGCGACGACACGGCGTATGAGTCATAATTTATTTCTGTAGCCGAAAAGGAGATTTAAAGAGGTATAACATATCCTTTTCTGCAGACTTTTTACTTTCTTTACAGTAAAGCTATAAGAACCCCTAGGCCAACATTTTGATCTACACACATGAATACTTGAAAGTAAAAAGTGGTTATAACTTATTGGTTTCTTATACCCTGAACCAAATAAAATTTACGGTAACAAGTGTTTAAAATATGAATAGAAAGTGGCCTACGATTCTTGAGTATTTAGAAGTAGAAAAATAACTTGACGTTAAAGGTGCACATTTCTACATACATACGTATGCGCATGCATGAACATGAACACACTTGCATGCCAAATTTTTACTGTCGGTACCATTTTACAATTGTATAGTCATTGTTTACATTTTGCCGTCTATTTTTACATATATCCACATTACAAAATATAAGGTTTCTAAGGACATAATACTTGTAAAATGTTCAGTTTTTTTATGTACGCAAAATTCTTGAGTGGTCAAAAATATATGTCCACATTTTAAATTATCAAAAAAAAAATAAGGCTAATATTTTAATAATCACAAATTTATGTCCAGTTTTAAGTCACCAAAAATTTATGCCCGCTTTTGAATTTCCAAAAAATTTTCCGTCCAGTTACTATGTTACCAAAAATAAAGTCCAACTTTTAAAAATTGCCAAAAATTGAAATTTCGAATTTGGACTCATCGGTCCATAACACTTGGTTCCATTGTTTGATAGACTAATTTTTATGTTCTTTTGCCCATTTACGTCATTTACGAACGTTTACCTAGCGACCGGTTTTTTTGGCAGCGATCCGTGAATACAAACCATAACCATTTTTTCCAAGTGGGTCCAAACTTTTGCAGGGCAGTGTATGCCCCCTTTTTTTAATTGCCAAAAATTTTGTGTGAAGTTTTCGCTTTGAGGTGAGGCTATATAGTTAAATGCGGTAATCTGGGTCCCAGCTTATTGTTTTTTTTTTCTTAGGTGTTTTTTACATCAATAAAATTCTTCCAACTCGCTGATTATTTCCGTCAAATGTTTGATTTTTCTGCACGCTTTAAATAACTCTTCATCTCCCTGATATTTACTTTGTTGCTGGATACTTTTCGAAATTTATCGCAAAACTTTGCTGCTGCTTTGTTTTACACTTTCTTTGCTTGCTGGTCTGCTGTTGCGATGGTAAACAAGAATTATGTGGTAAAAGTTGTTGATTCTTATTTACTTAACTGACCAAAAGTTTTTGAGAAGGAATCCAAGTTGCATTGAAAGAAGTTGAAGCATTTCTTTTCATTTATTCTTTTATTTGTTTTATGTTTTTTTTTCCTTTTTTGCTTTCATGAAAATTGCGAAAAGTTATCAAAGAGCCTGAAACTATGCGCATTACTTGCAGTTTGGTGCTTTTTCATTATTTGGCATTAAAATAAAATTTTTTTAATTGTCACATTAAGTAAAAATTAGGGTTTTCTGTAGTAGGAAATAAATTGAAATAAATGGCAAAATATTCTATACATAAATATTCGAAATTTACTAACTAAATGCATAACCTTCAATTTACACTAATGGAACACTATTCAGTTCCCGTCCAAAAATTTTAGCTAAACTTGTCCGCACGCTCGCTGCGCATACTAAATAAATCGTAAGTGGTATTAGCAGCAGTATTAGTGCCTGAAGAGTGGGACGTCAAAGTGTAGTGAATGCAGGGCAAAAATCGAAAAATTCGTTATCCGCAATGTGAACGTATTTAGAATTTTTGTAAAGGTAATTTATCGACTACAAAGAGTTAAATAGAAATTTCCCTATAAAATTAATTATATGCCGCCAGGAAGCTACTAAATTCGACAAATTTTATACTAAGTCAACAAATGCCAAAAATACATTCTTTGAACTAAAATGCTGGTTTGACGTTCTTTATTTCCATGTAGATAGTACAGAGCTACCGGATTAAAAATTTTGGAATAAAATTAAACACAGGCTGTCCCTGCGGTATAACAGAAAAATATTTTTTTTTTTTAACCAAAATTTCACCAAATTGTAAATTTTAATGGAATTAATAAAAAATATATCAGGGGCATTTATTCAATACCCTCTATCTGCAATTTTTACAAAAACTACTTTGTGATGTTAAAACCCATCTGGGACTTAACTGTCATCACTGATGTTAATTCTGACTTTGCAATTTAAAAGTAAATTCTTCTGTCTATCTGTCTGTCTGTATTAATATCACCGACGACAATTAAGTCTTGGATGGATTTTTATATCAAAATCTGAAAATAGAGGGTATTGAAGATAGAGGGTAATGAATATAAGCGCTCGATATGTAAAAATATATTATTTTTTATTATTTTATTAAATAGTACAGGTTTTTAGATTTCGAAGGAAGAAATAAAAACCTGCCATCAGATCTGCACGATTCGTTCTGTTTTCAAAAATGAAGTGTCACATTGAAAAGCTTGACCTGTAGACAATAGACGTGTATTTTTTTTTTAAAGAGTTGCCATCTGTGAAAAAATAAAATTCTCATTTTTTTTATTAAGTAAAATAGGTTATTAAGAGATGGTTATGAATCGAAATGTGTATGAAAAGGGTTTATTTCCTAATTACATGTAGAGGGTTGCCAGCTGGTAAAAAAATTAAATTCCATTGGAGTTAAGGAAATTATTATGAATAGATAGGTACCACCATATGGAAGTCAGACAAAATGGGTTTAAAAAGGTTTTAGCTTGCAAATATTACGAAGAGGGTTGCCACCTGTTTATAAAGTAAAATTTAGTTGAACTAAAATAATGACTGTGTCAAACTAAAGGTTTACGACATCGTGTGTGTTATTTTATTACAAATACATACATTGTCAATTAGTGATTTGTTCTGATTACATTCCTCTTAATTTACTGGACTCTTAAATTAACTCAGGAATATTTTTACTCTTCTCTTATTTCTTGCTAAATATGTCAAATTGTTTCTTTTGTCTGATAACCATATTGATATACATACATATTTCAGTTACCTTATTCCCTTAATTAAAATGAATTTGATTTTTAAACTTGTGGCAACCCTTCTACGTTTCGGTTAGAAGTAGAACATTTTCAAAACAAGTTCAATTTATACCCATATCTAATTCATTTAACTCATTAAATAATTTTAATAAAATTTGTAACAGGTGGTAACCCGTTTCAAAAAAACTAATAAAACTTTATCGCACATCTACAGACCAAGCCCTGTCATTTGACACCTCACTTTTGAAAATAGAACGAACTATATGTATGTACATACCTATATATACATATATATGCGACAAGAACCCAAATTTTCAACTTCAAACTGCATTTACAGTGAAAGTATGAAAGTTATCCAAAAACAAATTGCATTTTTGAATTTAGCGCCCTCAGTGTTACTAAGAAGCGAATTTTTATTTAAATCCGTCCATAATTCTATTTGTGCCCACATTTCATATGGTAGGGAATCACTGTGCGTTGGTGAAAAAGCATTTGTAGCACTGAGTGCACTCGTATAACGTGCAGCCCCACCATCTCAGCTCTTCGTCCACACTTTTGGGCTCACTACGCACAAACTGGACGTGCACACAGCTCTTCTAATAAATAAAGCTAATGATGCCTGTGAACACTTTAGATTAGTCTCTTCTGCAGAAATGCATGCACGCACACATACACATGCATAGCGGCTAGGATATGCATAAGCAAATTACCAGGGCCACTTGGGTAGGATGCTCTCCTCGTCACAAGCTCCAGCGTTGCCGTAAGCTGCCGCCAGCTGCAGATGTGTGTATATATTAATATGAAGACACATATATGTATATATGTATATACAAAAACGCACATTCATCTGCCCTTCTCCTGCTGGTCCCAAGGCAGTCCAGCTTCAAAAGCACTTCTCGTCAGCTGCTCATCGGATGCTACTTGCAGACACAGACTTCTTCGAATTCAACTGACCGCACAGCCAACGCACAGTCCGCTGATGGACAACATTTGTACTATTTATGCTTATGAATGTACATACATACATATGTACTTATTTGAGTGCACTGTGGCAGGTTGCACCAGTTGCTGGTACATAGCATGTGCCACAACCACACACACACACACACGCACATGCTTTGGCTTTTCTGTGCGCCTGTATCGCTCTTGAATGGAATCCGATGCATTAACAGTAAGCCTCGAATGTTGTGTTTTTGTGGTTATCTCATTCACAAAGAGAGCGATGTAGTTTGCAGGTTTGCATTAAGGACCCCAGCAGAGATCACAGTCAGAAACCACAAAATTTCAAATACTCGGTTAACATTAAAAATTATGCAAATGCTAGAGTATTTAGTACTGATGTACATATCTACATACCTGCATTAGCTAAATATCTATCAAAACGAAGGCTCTCTTGCATATGGCTGTATCACATTTTAGTGGCAGTAAGGACTTGACCACATGTTGCTCACACGCCCGGCTGCCCGACAGCTAAAACAAGACCACAAAATTAATTAATGCTGTGAAATAATATAGAAAAACCTGGAAGAGAAAGAAAAAAAATATTAAGAAGGTGGAATGCTAATGCAGCCTGGGGTAAGGAAAATGGATTGCACAACCACAGGTGTTAAGAAAATATTTATTTTACAATTGAATTGCTGATAAGTTTGCTAAATTTCTTCAGTTACATTCACATAGAGAAATATGCATATTTTGTTTCTACCAAAAAAATTTCGCCTTTTGGTTGCCCCTTTCTCTTTTCGTATTCGATTCTAAATTAAAGGCAAAGGGTGAGAAAATTTTGTGTTCGTTTCTTGTAAGGCAAAAAAAGGCTCATTCTCTGCCCTTTGAAGCTTTGTTGCCTGTTTAAGATGGTTGCCCTGAAAATCATAAGGTTATTTAAAAAGGACAATATTAGGAAATACGCGATCTAGATAAGAGCAAGAATGCAAAAAAATGCCTTTTTACAGAATTGAGTGTAACATCAAACACATTTTGCACCGGAGATGGGCAAAATTTTCTGGAAGAAACGAAATCACCATTAAATAAAATAACGCGTGTATTTTTAGCGACGATAATTCGTTAATATTTAACCAAGTTTACAAAAACAAAAGTTTTGATAAGCGCTTTATTGTTAAGCGGTTGCGTTTATCGGTGAATGACAGTATCTGTTCGAAAGTGCGAAAGTTTTGGGTAAACAGATTTCATTTCCTCCCAAGCGTCGATAATATTCCGCTTTAGTTCTAAGACTTGACAATTTAAATATTTTAAAACTCATTTCATCTTGTGGGTGGCCCTAATCATCAGCTTTTTGCCTTCGTTTGTGTTCAAGAGATTTATGAGGGGCCCAAAGATCGAACTCATTTTCTCATTTTCATTTTTTTGTACCTCGGGTGGAGTAAACATTTTTGCGATTATTTTACAATTAATCGATTAATTAAGCACAAAAATACGATACAATTAAATCATAAATTTGACAAAAATAATCGATTAATTTAATCAAATGATTAATCGCTGCCATCCCTACCCATATAACATACGAGTGGCTATTTTCTTTTTGTAACTACGCGCGCGTTAGTGACTGCACAAATATCTTCCTGCGTCGAAATGTAGTTTCGATCCATGCACAGAATTCTTCCTTTAAGGTGCGCTTTCTAAAATTTATTTTTGAAAATTTTCAGGTTCAATGGAACACTTAAATTTCAACTTTGCGAATGTCTTCTGTATTTCCAGCGAATTTAGTCTCTCGTTTTTAAAATATAAAAATTAAAAATATTTTCTTGACTTTTGTATTTTAAATGTTGCTAAATAATTGCAAAGAGAAATAAATTGAAATATTCTAAGCCGATCTCCTTGTTAACATTAAATATTTAAGTTGCATATGCATTTAATAGCTCTGTGTAGCTGGATTCAATTTTGCATTCTAAAGAAATATTTTTAAATCACTTAATTTGAGATTTTATTGAATTCATAATGGCATAAAGAGCATTGTGAGTTCTATTTGCAATAAACTGTGACAAGCTGCTGCAGCGTAGTAAATGCATTTAAGACGCATTTAAGGCATTCATAGGAGGCTAACTACCGCACACACGCACACACGCACACTTTCATAAATTAAGTTTTAGTGCAAAATTGTTGCAGTTAAAAAATCTCTTTGAACTACTTTTAAAATATTTATATAAAACTGCTAAGAGGAAAATAGTTTAATTAGCAAAGAAAACGACCATCGCTGGCACAAAATCAGGCAACAAAAAGGCTAAAATGCAATAAAACCATAAAGGCAGCAACAGAAGTTTTGACAGTAACTTGTAAGCAACTGTTAGCAACAACAAATACATAAATCTTGAGAAAACATGTTGATACAGTAACTGTGAGCAACAACAACAACAAGTGCAATTGTTTTGACGAGCAACAGAAAGTACAGCGAGATTTGCTTAAGCGGATAGGCGCAAGAATCAGAATCTTAATGTGCGTACACACCCACACACACACACACACACACGCTCAGCCAAGAAATACTTTGAAGTCTAGAAAATAAGTTGGGTATGCCACACACATTTTCTCTTCTACATGTCGGGATTTAGCGAAATTGCGAAATGTGGCGTTGTGAAAGAAATACATCGGTCTGAAATGCAAACAACAAAAAAGCGGGCAACCAATGTCAGCAACAATCAACATTAAAGAAAGCAACTCAGCAAAGTAAGCTGCAGCTAAGAGTCTAAATGACAATGGAGCAAAAGCGAAACGGAACGGAGCGGAGCGAAGCCAGTTAGTACTGTGCTAGCTGCAACACAAATCAAATTAGTTGGCAACGCATCGCAAATGCCACAGAATTTCAGCTAAACTGATAATAAGGCACTCGTATGGATGTATGTGTATACTCATATGTATGTATGTGTGTGTATGTGTGCGCGTGTATATATGTATGTATGTATGTACATATGTATGCGATTGTGTGTTAACATGGCTGCAGAGCAAGTGGGTGTGCCACGTAAATGTCAACAACAATCGGTGTCAGCAATCGAGCTACAAATGCCACTAAAACCAACAAGCATAACACAACAACAACAACTACACTCACACGCAAGCATACAAAAGCGCAAACAAAAGGAAAAGTGAACAGTGCTGTGAATGTAAAATAACAACCAATGATGACAGCATACAAGACAAGTTATACCATTGGAAGGGGGGAGGGGGGGGGGGGGGAGTGAGGTGACAAGCATGTTGGCGACAAACGAA
>NW_023458561.1:69000578-69006769 GCF_013731165.1 Rhagoletis pomonella | reverse complement strand
TTGGTGTGCAAGGTGTAAAAGCTCTTCAAAACATATCACGTGAGATACAATGTTTAAAGATTTTATATAGAGGAAAAAAACGATTTCAATAAAATTAACTTTCATAAATCACAAAGCAGAAATTCAATTTTCCAAAACGTCATACGCCCGCAGATAAGCCAGCAACTCCAGCGTAAATATTTATTTATTTCAATTATTTCATAATCTGTCCTCTCATTTATCTAGCTTCTATGTTACAGAGAAGTTAAGTCGTTTAGAGAGTTTCCATCGAAAACAATTTTGAAAAAGCGGAAATGCCAGTAAAAATTCATCCCTTTCTTCGCTTGGCACAAAGGGACTGCGTACTTACTTTCTTACTTAAATTACGCGTAAGTAGCCTAAAGGGTATTTCATTGCTTCCGCTGTTTTATTTATTATTTTACTTGTTTCTTGTCTATTCTCTTTTTGATTGTTGTAGGTTCGTTCCTTCGTTATACACTTGAGTCGTGCTGCTGTTGGCTTCTGGCTGCTCAATACTCGCTGCTCACTTTCCAAGCAGCTTAATTTATATTTTATGTTGACTCTTGGGGGAGCGAACCTATGCAACTGCTGTGCTGTGTGTCCTACACACGTACTTATGTCGCACTAAACTACTCGTACTTAGGAGTGTTTGTATCCACGAATAGACACGCCATAAGGCAATGAGTTCAAGTGGTATCATGAATGGTTCCGAAGAGTGTGTAATGTAGTGTGTGTGTATGTATGTAACTAGTAGTGTGTTCGTGCTTAATTACATACATATGTATTTTCCTTAATTCCACTTCACTTAATTGGTTCGACACAGAGAGAGTACTCGATTTTATTTTTACAAAGAATTTAATAAACATATCTTCTGCTAATATGTTTTAGAAATTGTAGAGATTTGTTGACTACTTCCGTAGACTAGGATGCATTAAATTCAAAATATTTTTATTTATGTAAGCGAGACTTGCTAAAAAAATTCAGTTTTCGATAGGTAGTAACTGGTGTTTTAATTTTGTTTAGAGACGTTAAAAAGGTCTCTGTATTTTTAGTCGATCGTTGGAAACGCGATCGCTCGAATAAACAAACAGGTTCTAGAAGATGCCATCGGATGCTGCGGCGATATTTAATCCAGGCCCTGACCTAAAGCCTTAAGAACTCTGGAAACAGCTTCGCTCCAAAGTGTACATACATATACATGACGAGATAGAGCCTCAGCTAAGTAAAAAAATAAGTTGTACAAAGAAGCAATGGGAGAGGGTAAGATGAATTATTAAATAGGTGGAATCTACAGCATCTATAGTGGATTAAAATAATAAAATTTCGGTTTTTTGTGCCTCCGCCTAAAAAGTAGTTACCCACGAACTACTATCCACGTTGAGACCGTGCGAAAATATTTACATGCTTGGGAGTTTGTTTGGCTGTTTGCACTATTTAGTTTCACATTGCGTACATGCAATAATCGAGAATGCTATTTTTGCCAGTTTTAGCCACAGACAAGGAAAAAATATTTTTTTTTTTTGTATGCGCTGCATATACATACATATGTAAGTATGTACATGTAAGTGTGGTATATGCAAATGAAAAATGCCGATACTCTTGAACACGAAGCAGTTTGCAAAATCCACAAACATACATACATATGTATAAAAAAAAAAAAAAAAACAAATAGAAAAAACCAAAATAGGATATCAATTTCAAATCCCACATTTGAAAAATCCATGATAAATAGTACATGCATAACGTGATAGCCAGCCTGCATGGCTTTGTCTCTGCTGCATTCGTTGCTCATTGATATGCACTGTTCTTCTTTCTCATTGCATTTGCCTCACTTTTTGCAACTGTAATAAATTTCAAAATTATTCCCAGTAGAATGTTACACATATATACCTAGATATATAATAAATGTTTGTATATTAGGGTGGGTAAATTTTTTTTGACTAGGCGCGTATGGTATAGGAGGATTATATGTGTGATTCTAAGCAAATTTGCCGAAGAAGCCATGGGTCTAAATTCAATTAGGAGTTTGCTAAATTGCAAAAATAGGTTTCGAGGAGAATGTGAATTTTTCTAGTGGAAGTTTTACGAAAAATATAAGTGAAAGTGAAATGCATTCCTCATAACCAAAAAACGCCTTATTGCATGTTTTTATAAAAAGTCTAAGCACTTTTTAACGACACTACAGCGAAATGCTAAGAAATCTATTTTCGCAATTCGGCAAATTTCAAATTGATTTTAGACACATGGTTTCCCTGGAAAATTGTCTTTAAATTACACGTAGAATGCTTCTGTGCCATAGGCGCATAGGATAAAAAATTTCCCATACAAATTGATCCACCCTATTCTATATGTATATTCAATGCTGACCATACACATGCTTAGAAATCCATTTCTGTTGTATCTTGTGTGACAAAGATGTTTGTTTCTAATGTCCACGCTATTTTATAATTTTCATTTATGTACATATCGATGGTGCTCTGCAATAACGACACAACTCAAAATTTCGCTTATTTCAGTAGATCCAATTAAAGATTTTGTATTTTTCTGTTACTACCAGCTTGAAGAAGATTCTCACTTTGATGGGGATTATGGCGAGACGTTGATCCACGGGCTGAAGTGAAGTTCGTGGTGAAGGAGTCTTCCTCCCATCCCAAGTCGAACGCCAAATTCGCGCTTCTTTATATGGCAGCCGCACTAGATGTCCCATGCTTTCAAAGAGAGGGGTCTCATCCGAGGCTGTTTTAATTCCGCCTTTCGATATCAGCAAAGAAAGTACTATATCAATTTTCAAACTGCCAGGCTCAAGAAAATGTTAACTTTTTTATTGGAACTAACACAAAACAAGGCGTGCAGAAAATACGCTTCATGCCGTCCATTGTACAAGACGTGGTGATAAATCCTGATGTCGAGGGTTAGGGTGGTTCTTTTAGTAAAAATTCCACAGCTTTAAAAGCCAACCATCTATTAAATCTTCATAATTTCAGCAGGCCTACATTCTAGTGTTTTAGCAGCATTATCAGACTGCTAAAGGGGGAGGGTCTGGGACTCACGACAAAGCAATTTGCCAAATTTTCATTTCCATTGGGATTTCGCGAAGTGAAGATGCCTAGACTAATGCAGCTGATGCAAAAATGTTTGCGCACACTAATAACTTAACAGACTCTGTACCAGTATCCAGTAAACTAATACTCAAATACAAATATACAAATGAGTGGAGCTTCGCTGGGGCGTCGTCGGTCATTATGCTTAAGTACGCTCTCGCAACAATGTAATGGCTGCATAAAAGCGTTGCCTCCTTTTGAAAGAAATGAGTCGAATGAAATTTTATAGCAAACTGCTCGCGGCTGTCAATATTTTTTTAATTATTCGCGCCTTAAAATGTTTCTCTTCCTGTGAAATTGTGAAACAACAAAATTACTTAAATGCAACGGGTGTCTGTCTGTCTGTCTGTCTGTATAAAGTGCTGTCTTAAAACAATAATGAGTCATTGCGCTGCGTGGCTACCAACAATGGAAAGGCGCCATTGTTTGCCAGGGGAGTTTATTAAAATTAAAAATGTGCAGAATAAGTGTTGGGGCTATGATTGCAGTAAGTGCGCGATAAAACCAAAATGTAATAAAAATAATGAAAATATATGCGGCAACACGTAAACGCCGAGTAATGAGAGCGGCAGCAGAAGCTGAAGAATGCAGCACAGTTTATGTGAAGCGCGTGGAACAGCGAAATGGCTGAGTTGAAACTGGTTGAACAGAATGCGAGCTGGGCCCGTTGGCGCTGCATTGTTTATTGCCACACATTGCTTCGGCGGTGAACGATGGATATGGACAACAACTAAAAGCTGGAGCTTGCTCCACCCCACCGCCACCGCCACCCACTTCCGGTGGTCGTAAACAGCATGCAAAAGTCTGCGCTTCATTCATTTTCCTGCCAAGTTTTATTCGTTCATTGCTGTTTATTTGCTTGCGCATAGTCCCACTAGCGGATGCATGCACCGACGAACGTTAGCGTTTAACAACAACTGCCCATTCATCAGCCAGCTGCCAGCTGCCATTTCTCGCTTGCTACTCGATTGCTGCCAGCACTTTTTTGCAGGCACTGATAGAGGCTATGCCGTTGTTGGTATGTAGTTGTAGTTGCAGTGCAATGTGAAGAGTTCTACGCTCCCATGGCTGCCAATCAGTATCGGCTTAAAGGCAAAGCGCCATTGGTGGCACACATCACATAAAGCCCAAATCGAATGCGGCAATTTAACTGCACTGTACTGCGCTAGCAGACTTTATTTGTCGCTTTTTGAGTTGATGGCGGATTAAGCGAAAGCTGTGCTATCATGCGCGAAGTGCTTGAAAAGCCTTGAAAAGTTGGAAAAGTTTCACTCCTTGGTTTTGGAAAGAACTTGGAAAACTACTGCAACTATCCCTGATTGCCGCTGGCTTGTCGTTCAGTTCTTCAAACTGTGATAACTTGAACCGATTTCTAATTTTACCAATTTCTAAATTAGAAAATTTCTGTGGTTTTGAACGCTCTGTGCTTTTGCAGTATACATATCATACAGAGAGAAGTGGCTTTGCTCGGAAATATTTTGCAGGAATGTTAGGCCATTTCTGTTTAGTTAGCTTTCGAGTGGTAAATCTCGGCTTCAAATTGAGGAGTTACTCAATTGATATCCCTGCACCTACCCTGCATCCCATTTTTAATCAGCCTGCAAAGGCAGCGCTGCTCGGCGTGGACTGGCCGCTCCCCCCTGAATCCACTAACTGTGGATTGGGCCTTTTGCGTGGGGTTTGTGGTAAGTTCAGGCCCTTAATTTAAAATGATACGAGAATCGTACTTTTATATGGGAGTCTACCAAGAACGGAGCGATTTTCTAACGGATTCTCTTTCCAGTATACTAAAACCGGAAATCTCATTGCGCTGGTGCCAGCTGAGTTTAAAATATAAATAATTATCGGTACAAAATTACACTGAGATTTGATTAATTGACGTAATCCTTAGTAAGGATTGGCCAAAAGGCGACCACTGCATATAAAAATATGGATCCAACTGTAGCTGTGCATAGTGTATAATTTTTGGCTTCCAGTCTCTGCTGTTGCCTACCATCTTCTGGCTGTATAGCCACCAATAAAGTTTGCGGTTCAGAACAACTAACTATAAGATATTTAACTGCATGTGAAGGATTCAATTCGGCACACTTGAGTAGAGGTTTAGTAAAAATCAACTTTTGCTTATTTTTAAAGAGGTTTAAAGGTTCTTGATCCAAGGCAATCTAGGTTTCCTGTAGTCTACTCAATCTATCTATCTCTTCATACTTCAGCCTTATTTTAATGCATCCGGTTGCGACATCTGCAAAGCTGCAAATATAAATTTTGCCTCTTTATGAATGATCACCTCGGTCATTAAAATCTATTTTAATTCGAGGCACTGACCTTTTTTTCCGAATAATTTGAAAAGTAGCTTTTTCATTCGATCGAACAATATTTATTTCTTTTTATGCAAAAGCCAATTTTAGTTATTTCACAAAAGAATTTAGATTTTACGGCATTGAACAGCAAAAATAAGAAAGCAAATAAATTGGTTATACACTACACAAACACATATACATATATTTAGGTATGTACATAAATAGAGGGCTATTGCGCCAACCGTAGCCAATGGAAATAGAATCTGCTACAAAAGCTTGTAATTAAGCCAATTTTATTGTAAGCCCAACGAATATAGAAAAAACAAAGAAAGAAACCCAGTTCGGTCATGCGGCAACTATTATTCTGCCGAAGGACGCTGTGTACAAGCTGGTGGATGCATTTATATGCTTCTCGTTATGCGTACGTATATATATATATATATGATCAGAGAAGAAGGAGAAGAGAGTATAAATAAAAGTATAAAACAAGTGGCGTTGACTTTTTTTTTTGCAAAAAATACCAGCAACGGAAGCTAGTCAAGGGCTATGAGATCTGCCGCCACACTCTTGCATAAATATGTACATTAGGGTGGTTCAAAAAAAAGTAAAGTCGGAAATTTAATGCTCTCACCCCCTAGGATTGTTCTATACCGAAAAAAATATACCCCTGTTTTTTTATTTTAAAATCAAAATATATTTAGAGGTCGCTCAAAGCGCTCAAAGTTTCCCATGTTATTTGTATGGGGGAAAAAAGACTTTTCGTAGAAATGGCATAGAATCCATGGAAATCAAA
>NW_023458561.1:68995289-69000478 GCF_013731165.1 Rhagoletis pomonella | reverse complement strand
TTTGATTTCCATGGATTCTATGCCATTTCTACGAAAAGTCTTTTTTCGCCATACAAATTACATGGGAAACTTTGAGCGCTTTGAGCGACCTCTAAATTATTTTTTGATTTTAAAATAAAAAAACAGGGGTATATTTTTTTCGGTATAGAACAATCCTAGGGGGTGAGAGCATTAAATTTCCGACTTTACTTTTTTTTTGAACCACCCTAATGTGCATATTTATGCAACAGTGTGGCGGCAGATCTCATAGCCCTTGACTAGCTTCCGTTTGCTGGTATTTTTTGCAAAAAAAAATTCAACGCCAGTTGTTTTACACTTTTA
The DNA here is from genome assembly GCF_013731165.1 of Rhagoletis pomonella. Classification (NCBI taxonomy): domain Eukaryota; kingdom Metazoa; phylum Arthropoda; class Insecta; order Diptera; family Tephritidae; genus Rhagoletis; species Rhagoletis pomonella. Next base: position 69,000,157 of record NW_023458561.1, on the reverse strand, counting down.
TTTATACTCTCTGCTCCTTCTTCTCTGATCATATACATACATACGTACGCATAACGAGAAGCATATAAATGCATCCACCAGCTTGTACACAGCGTCCTTCGGCAGAATAATAGTTGCCGCATGACCGAACTGTGTTTCTTTCTTTGTTTTTTCTATATTCGTTGGGCTTACAATAAAATTGGCTTAATTACAAGCTTTTGTAGCAGATTCTATTTCCATTGGCTACGGTTGGCGCAATATTCCTCTATTTATGTACATACCTAAATATATGTATATGTGTTTGTGTATGTGTTTGCTTTCTTATTGTTGCTGTTCAATGCCGTAAAATCTAAATTCTTTTGTGAAATAACTAAAATTGGCTTTTGCATAAAAAGAAATAAATATTGTTCGATCGAATGAAAAAGCTACTTTTCAAATTATTCGGCAAAAAAAAGGTCAGTGCCTCGCGAGCGGTAAATCACAGCGAATTAAAATAGATTTTAATGACCGAGGTGATCATTCATAAAGAGGCAAAATTTTATATTTGCAGCTTCAATACAGTAAAAGTGTCCGTTTGGCTTAGGGAAAGTGGCTGTCGCAACCGGATGCATTAAAATAAGGCTGAAGTATGAAGAGATCTTGAGTAGACTACAGGAAACCTAGATTGCCTTGGATCAAGAACCTTTGCTCTTTAAAAATAAGCAAAAGTTGATTTTTACTAAACCAGTACTCAAGTGTGCCGAATTGAATCCTTCACATGCAGTTAAATATCTTATAGTTAGTTGTTCTGAACCGCAAACTTTATTGGTGTCTATACAGCCAGAAGATGGTAGGCAACAGCAGAGGATGCACGCCAAAAATTATACACTATGCACAGCTTCAATGGGATCCATATTTTTATATGGAGTGGTCGTCTTTTGCCCAATCCTTACTTAGAATTTGGTTCCAGTTATCACAGTTTGAAGAACTGAACGACAAGCCCGCGGCAATCACGGATGGTTGCAGTAGTTTTCCAAGTTCTTTCCAAAACCAAATATTCCCCAAGGAGTGAAACTTTTCCAACTTTTGAAGGCTTTTCAAGCACTTCGCGCATGATAGCACAGCTTTCGCTTAATCCGCCATCAACTCAAAAAGCGACAAATAAAGTCTGCTAGCGCAGTACAGTGCAGTTAAATTGCCGCCGCATACGATTTGGGCTTTATGTGATGTGTGCCACCACCAATGGCGCTATGCCTTTAAGCCGATACTGATTGGCAGCCAATAGAGAGTGTAGAACTCTTACCATTGCACTGCAACTACAACTACATACCAACAACGGCATAGCCTCTATCAGTGCCTGCAAAAAAGTGGCAGCTGGCAGATGAATGGGCAGTTGTTGTTAAACGCTAACGTTCGTCGGTGCATGCATCCGCTAGTGGGACTATGCGCAAGCAAATAAACAGCAATGAACGAATAAAACTTGGCAGGAAAATGAATGAAGCGCAGACTTTTGCATGCTGTTTACGACCACCGGAAGTGGCGGTGGCGGTGGCGGTGGGGTGGAGCAAGCTCCAGCTTTTAGTTGTTGGATCTTGTGCAGCATATACATCCATATCCATCGTTCACCGCTGAGGCAATGTGTGGCAAGCAGCAATGCAGCGCCAACGGGCCCAGCTCGCATTCTGTTCAACCAGTTTCAACTCAGCCATTTTTCGCTGTTCCACGCGCTGCACATAAACTGTGCTGCATTCTCTTCAGCTTCTGCTCCCGCTCTTGTTTACTCGGCGTTTATGTGTTGCCGCATATATTTTCATTATTTTTATTACATTTTTGTTTTATCGCGCACTTACTGCAATCATAGCCCCAACACTTATTCTGGACATTTTTTAATTTTAATAAACTCCCCTGGCAAACAATGGCGCCTTTCCATTGTTGGTAGCCACGCAGCGCAATGACTCATTATTGTTTTAAGACAGCACTTTATACAGACAGACAGACAGACAGACACCCGTTGCATTTAAGTAATTTTGTTGTTTCACAGTTTCACAGGAAGAGAAACATTTTAAGGCGCGAATAATTAAAAAAATATTGACAGCCGCGAGCAGTTTGCTATGAAATTTCATTCGACTCATTTCTTTCAAAAGGAGGCAACGCTTTCGTGCAGCCATTACATTGTTGCGAGAGCGTACTTAAGCATAATGACCGACGACGCCCCAACGAAGCTCCACTCATTTGTATATTTGTATTTGAGTATTAGTTTACTGGAGGTACAGAGTCTGTTAAGTTATTAGTGTGCGCAAACATTTTTGCATCAGCCGCATTAGTCTAGGCATCTTCACTTCGCGAAATCCCAATGGAAATGAAAATTTGGCAAATTGGTTTATCGTGAGTCCCGGACACCCCCTTTAGCAGTCTGATAATGCTGCTAAAACCTTAGAATGTAGGCCCGCTGAAATTATGAAGATTTAATAGATGGTTGGATTTCAAAGCTGTGGAATTTTTACTAAAAGAACCACCCTAACCCTCGACATCAGGATGGATCACCACGTCTCTTTACAATGGACGGCACGAAGTCTGTTTTCTGCACGCCTTGTTTTGCGTTAGTTCCGATAAAAAAGTTAACATTTTCTTGAGCCTCGCAGTTTGAAAATTGATATAGTACTTTCTTTGCTGATATCGAAAGGCGGAATTAAAACCGCCTCGGATGAGACCCCTCTCTTTGAAAGCATGGGACATCTAGTACGGCTGCCATATAAAGAAGCGCGAATTTGGCGTTAGACTAGGGATGGGAGGAAGACTCCTTCACCGAGTACTGTACTTCAGCCCGTGGATCTACGTCTCGCCATAATCCCCATCAAAGTGAGAATCTTCTTCAAGCTGGTGGTAACAGAAAAAAACAAAATCTTTAATTGGATCTACTGAAATATACGAAATTTTGAGTTGTGTCGTTATTGCAGAGGACCATCGATATGTAGATAAATGAAAATTATAAAATATCGTGGACATTAGAAACAAACGTCTTTGTCCCTCAACATACAACAGAAATGGATGTCTAAGCATGTGTATGGTCAGCATTGAATATACATATACAATAGGGTGGCTCAATTTGTATGGGAAATTTTTTCTCCTATGCGCCTATGGCACAGAAGCATTCTACGTGTAATTTAAAGACAATTTTCCAGGGAAACCATGTGTCTAAAATCAATTTGAAATTTGCCTAATTGCGAAAATAGATTTCTTAGCATTTCGCTGTAGTGTCGTTAAAAAGTGCTTAAATTTTCTGAAAAAACAAGCTATAAGGCATTTTTTGGTATGAGGAATCCATATTTGCACTTATCTTTTTCGTAAAACTTCCACTAGAAAACTTAAAATTTTCTTTAAAACCTATTTTCGCAATTTAGCAAACTCCTAATTGAATTTAGACCCATGGCTTCTTCGACAAATTTGCTTAGAATCACACATATAATCCTCCTATACCATACGCGCCTAGTCAAAAAAATTTACCCACCCTAATATACATGCATTTATTAAATATCTAGGTATATATTTATGTGTAACATTGTACTGGGAATAATTTTGAAATTTATTACAGTTGCAAAAAGTGAGGCAAATGCAATGAGAAAGAAGAACAGTGCATATCAATGAGCAACGAATGCAGCGCACAGTGGTGCAAGCGCGATATTTACTAATCATAAAGGTCTACAGCCTACAGTTCTTAACGGTTTATCAATTTTTTACGTATGCAGTTTTATAGCCCATTAAATTTAAGTATAAAAAAGTGCAAATTTCATGTGGCTAAGTTGTCTTAATTTTTTTTTTTGTGGCGGTGCTCTGCATATTCTTTGAGCAATTTGTTTTTTAATCAACGCAATTTCTAGACCGCTTGCGCTTTAACTATTATAATAAAATTTAATAGGTTACAAAATGCATACCTAAATTTTTTTAGGACTTCAAAAAAAATTATTTTGTGTGAAACTTTTTTATAATATTTCAATTTTTTCTTGTGGAATTTTTTTTTTTTAAGGGGAGCCCTTAACTCTTTTCACTTAGTTTTTATTATCATTCATTAGCAAGATCAGGAGAAACGATATTCTTCAAAGATTTCCCTGCATTTTGCTCTAAAAACTTTAATATAAACAAATTAAAGCCCATTAAATGTATTTAGAAGTAAATTATCTTTTACTTACAAAAAAAAAAAAATGAAAAATCTGGTAACAATTGTATGCAGTAAACATTTTTGTATCATGAATTTCTCGTTTGAATCACTGTGCAGCGTGTCGATGCATGCAGAGACAAAGCCATGCAGACTGGCTATCACGTTATGCATGTACATACTATTTATCATGGATTTTTCAAATGTGGGATTTGAAATTGATATCCTATTTTGGTTTTTTTTATTTGTTTTTTTTTTTTTTTGTATATACATATGTACATATGTATGTATGTTTGTGGATTTTGCAAACTGCGGCGAGTGTTAGCAGCCTGCTCTTTTCGTGTTCAAGAGTATCGGCATTTTTCATTTGCATATACCACACTTACATGTACATACTTACATACATATGTATGTATATGCAGCGTATAAAAAAAAATTGTTTTTCCTTGTCTGTGGCTAAAACTGGGAAAAATTGCATTCTCGATTATTGCATGTGAAACTAGTGCAAAGTGAAACTAAATAGTGCAAACAGCCCCAAACAAACTCACAAGCATGTGAATATTTTCGCACGGTCTCAATGTGGATAATAGTTCGTGGGTAACTACTTTTTTAAGCGGAGTCACTATGGATGCTGTAGATTTAAAACCAATCCACCAGAGGCACGTCCACCTATTTAGTAATTCATCTTACCCTCTCCCACTGCTTCTTTGTAACGGGTGATTTTTTAAGAGCTTGATAACTTTTTTTTTTAAAAAAA
>NW_023458561.1:68984099-68995189 GCF_013731165.1 Rhagoletis pomonella | reverse complement strand
AACTATGACTCAACTATGATTGGACGACCAATGAGCAGAAAGCCTAAAAATTCCTATCATTGCTAATGCCACGCAAAGTTTTTATAGTCCAATCTTCCAAATAAGAATAGACTGGCAACTCTTTGGTGGCTTTGGTTTCCTTTAAACGGCAACGCTGCAAATAGTTAACGCAGTTAAACACACACACACACACATGCATACATGTGTGGCAGCGCAAGTTATTTTTCTTCCCTTTTTGAATGTTCTTCTTGTTTTTATTTTTGTTTCGTTTAATTTCTCATTCGTTTCCATTTTGCAAATGATGTATATTTTACGTTTACACCTGCCATGCCATGATGTTTTGCTTCATTTCCTGTTGGTTTGTTTTGCGCAAGGAACCTTATCTACTCTTTAGTATCTCAAATATCTGTTTGTACGCATAGAGACTACCTAACCTCAATAAAATTTGTTTCATGCGCATTTGTTCCAGAGTTGATAAAATTTTTTTGGCGCAAATTAATTTTCCCAAGTTTGTTCCCCCGATTGTAATTTGTTTCATTTTCATGGTTTCTCTTCCGTCCTCTGTTCCACGCATTTGTTTTGTGTCTTTCGTTGAGAGGCGAAAACGTTCAGTGAAGTGGTTTTGTTGCAGGGTTACCGTAACTGCGAAAAGTGAATAAATAATGATTCATAAATGCAATTGAGAGGAATAAAGTTGAATTTTAATTTTAGCACCACATAAATTCACGTTTCAAACTTGGTACAAAACTTAAAAAAATTCAACAAACTAACAATTCATCCAAATATTTAAAACTTTTGGGTGCAGTAGGTTTAAGTTCAATCTTGTTAAATCATCAATAATATTGATCAATAAACACAATTTGTTGGGTGTGGCAATCACAAATTCACATGCAAATAGTTAAATGACATTTGTATTTTCAACATACAGTTGCGGACATTGCAATCTAGCCTATTAAAATAACATACATTTTCGAACTTTTAGGAGTTTTTATATTTTGGTTAGTTTTGAAGGCAAATTATTAATCTTTACATAACTTTGGTTGTAATAAATTAAGAAGATATTATTTTCAAAATTAAAAATTCAGAAAAAATGTTTTATGATACTCTCGAGCAGAGTCTTCTCCGCTTTCTGTAAGTCTCTTGCTTTTTATTTACACTCTTTAGAAAAAAGTTGAGTACGCAGTTTATTAGCAATTCAATTTTAGTATAATAAAGTGCAAGTCTGAGGTAGCTGGGACCTACCATTGATTTTGGCAAATTTTTTTTGTTGAAGGTGTCGCTCATTTTTTCCATATAAAAAAAATTATCGAAAATTATTGTATATGGAGAAAATTATCGAAAATTATTTTATATGTAGAAATTGAGCGACACCTTCAACAAAAAAAAAAAAATAGCCAAAAATCAATGGTAAGTCCTAGGGTCACTGATTTCGAGTTCTATATCATCATCAGTAATTATATTTATAAATGGGGGATATTTGTGACTGTGTGCTATAAGTCGAGCCCAAACACTTTGACGTACATTTTTTATTCACTTTATACAAAATTCGTAGTTTCCAAAACTTCAATTTTTAAATGAAGTTATTCAGATTTGAAATTCAATAATGTATTTAAATGTTGGACGCCACGTTGGATTTTACATTTTGAATTTGCAAAACCTAGTTTGAAATTTGTAATGAGCGAACTTAAGAGCCTCTAAATGCCAAATTTTATGAAAATTCAGCAATTTTTAAATTCAAGAAAATACGGTAATTTTTAAATTCTTGGACGCCATATTGATTCGCTACTTTGGGTTTTTGAAAATTGACTTCAGGTTCATTTTATAAATTGTAGGGGTCTTCCCTTAAACTCGTAAAAGCCTCGTAAATTTCGTAAAGCTCGTAAATTTACGAGCTTCGTAATAGAAGAGCACTCTCAAAATTTGTATGGAGCTCTATTACTATTTATCTCCTCCTTTTTTGGAAGTCGGTTAATAACGAAAATAAATGAAAAAAATAATACGCGAATAAAATGAATGAATTTCATCCACTACCTGAAACGAAAAAAATTTCAACCCCTCAATTTGAAAAATACATTATATATTGAATATTTTTTTTTACATACAGCTGTGCGTCCTTCACACAATTTTTATCCCGCGAACAACAAGTCAGTTTTAGTGCTATTCAAGACCTTTAATTTAAGCCAAGGTAGAAGTCCCTAGGCCCTTTGAGAGCTAAATTATTACGATCCTAAAGTTAAACTTCGGAATTTCATTCGACATTTTACGCAATTGAAAGGGATTTACTTTAGCTTTCAAAACCATTTTGTTTCGTATCAAAATGCTGCTTCTGTCGAAAGCGCTACGATTAATTCGCGTGCAGCGTTCAAAAAGCACACTGTGCGGCTTGTGAAAGGACAAGAGGTGTATTTTAAAATGCTGTGCATTAGGGCGGGTTGATTTGTATGGATGAAAAAAAAAATTAAAAATCGTATAGCAAAAACGTAATCTACATTAAATTCTAAGAAAATTCTCTGAAGAAACCATGGGTCTAAAATCAAACCCTAATCCGCGCCTCTCGACTTGAAAATGTTTTTCCTCTTCTTTCGCTAAAATTATTTTCTTTTTTTGAAATATATTGGCCCGTAGTCATAGTCAAAATAAAGTCGACTTTAAAGTTAGTTGCAGCTTTTTTGACAGATATCCCATTGAAAATTATGTCAAAAAGCTGCAACTAACTTTAAAGTCGACTTTATTTTGACTATGACTACGGGCCATTATGTTTTATTATATTATATTATAGTTTATGCAATACAGGTTTTGTTTTGAGACTAATCAAAATATTCAATTATCAAAAAAGCAGTTGAACCCCAATTTGTATCTCCTCTGATTTGCGTTCTATATAAAAAATAGTTAGAACACGTTTCACCTAAACTGCGTTTTGCATAAAACAAAGAATAAAAAAAAAAATAGTTTTATTTTTTTTGTAATAAAATAGGCAAAACAAACTTCTTAAAACAGAAAAAAACATGACCTCTAATCCAGTTTATCTCATCAAATTGTTCTCTTGTATATTGGCGTTTTTTTCGTTTAAGTGCGTAAGATACCGTTACTTCAGCTTTGCTCAAAACAAAGTGCACATCGACAACAACACTTCTGTAAAATGTTTTGTCCATTGTTTTGTCCACTCTCAAACTGCTGATAAGAATCATAGTAGCCAGTGACTTTCTCTTTGGTATAAATATTTTCACATGCACTTCCTATCCTTGTTCTAATTAATGTTTGTGCCTTTACTTATAATTTTGATTCATCAGTGATTTACAAAGTTTTGAAAATTTAATAATGGATTTATTGGAAATGACCATCGATTCTAATGACTCGGAAAATTTTCCTGGCCCAAGTTTTCGGCCCATTCAGAATTTTAGTGCTTTTGGCGTTCCAAGCGAATTTAGTGAATTGAATTTGCCAAATAATCGGGATGTTTTGAAATACTATTTTTATTTAAGTGAGCGTGAAAATAATAAGAAAATAATGAGTGCAATTTTTTTTTTGCATTTCCAATCTTTTTTATTAAATTATGAAATAAAATTTTTTTTATCTATCTTCCTTATAAAAATATAAAATTATGTACAAACTTTTTTACTTGGGTGAATATTTTTTTTAATGAAAAAAAAATTTTGAGTGTAGAAAAAATATAAAGTGCAAAAGAACTATCTTACTAAACAATTTTATTCAGAAAATTCGATTTCTTTTTGGAAAAACCTATTTTTTCTAACATTTATTTTTTTGGCAAAGACGGCCATATAAATTTTCAAGTCGAGAGGCGCGGATTAGGATTTTATTTTAGATACATGGTTTCTTCGGAGAATTTTCTTAGAATTTCATGTAGTTTACATTTTTGCTATACGATTTAAAAAAAAAAATCAACCCGCCCTACAATGCATATTTTTCGGATATGAGTTCAGCGACAAAATCTATCAGAAATGGCCAATTTCATATCAGAAAGAAATTTCAATTAGCACGAAATTGTTCCGGAAGTAGAATCACAATACCAAGGGGGTAATTGAGATTCTTAACCAAACTCGGATTTCTCGACCGACTCCGATTTGGGAGGGGAAATTTCCCCTAGTGGGACATTTTACTCCAGAATGTGACCAATTGTCAATTTTAACTATGTCGTCGGAACTTATACAACATCGAAAGATATTTTTTTAACATAGAACGATAACTAATGTATAAAATTGCTTTAACAAACACTTTAACACGACACTTAATTTCCAAGAGCGAAGTATTTGTGCTGTAAATTACGAAATATACGCTTTTGTTTTCAATAACAAAGTTCTGAAAAAAATGAAAATTGGCGTTGTTGAATCGACGAAGCTTATACTTCCAGGGTTAAATGCATATGTGTCGTCATCATTAATTTAAAATGCCCTGATTGCCCTTCTTGGCATAAATAACCTGAAATTGGTGGAACAAAAGCAGCCAACATGCATATTTACTTACTTTCAATACATCTATCTAAAAAATTTTCCATTTTGCAAATTTCAAATAAAACACCGTTGTTTTTTTTTTTTTGGTATTTTTTTGTTATTAAATCAGTTACAAATAATTATTTTTTACTGATTCTACGCGCAGGTGACCTTCTTTATTTTTTGTTCTTAATTTCTGTTTTATGCGTCAACATTTATCAATAATATATGTATAATCTTCATTATAATACGCAGTATTTTTTGCTTTTGATTTTTAAGTTATTAGTTTTTGTTTTTGCATTTCTTTATCATTACTTACTTTACTAGTCATTTAGCAACAGTTAACATTTAGAATTACTTTTGTGTGTGTGTCCGTTTGTCAGTTTGCTAGTTTCCTGTGTTCCTTTCAGCTTTTTGTTGGGTACTTATTACAATTTTTTAATGTTTAATTACATTTTAATTATAAGGTAATGCTAATTTAGAGATTTCCTTGTTTCAGTTGATGCGCTTCTATTTCTGTGGCCTGTCCCTGTTTTTTTGTTTGTTTCAGCCCAATTGAATTTAGTTTGCTTTATTTTTTTTTACACTGCTTTCATTATTAGTTTATTTAACAATTTATTATACATATATATGCAATTTACATCGATATTACCACTTTTCTTTCACTCTCACACTTTTGGTGAGTTTATTAATTTTTGAGTGCTTTCTTCTCGAGGCGCACGAAACGCCATTCTGCTAAGGAATTTGTAAACTTACGTTTATTTTGCACTAACAAATAAATAAGTAGTCTATACACACACACACTTCTATTTTTTTCATTAAAATTCGTCCGTGTGTGTGTGTGTTTGTTCAAGGATTCGTTTACTAATTTCATTTGAATTTACTTAACCTAAACATAACTACTATAAATTGAGCAAAACATTGAAAAATTTACAATTACTTCTGCTGTTTCAACGACTTCTATGTAGTTTTTGTAAATGTTTGTTATTTGTTTAACTTCATTAAAGACATTTACATACATACATCAATTATTACCATTTCGAGTACAAAGTAATAAATCTCTTTCAGTTTTAAACTAAAATATTTGGTTCCAAATCAAATTATTTGTGATTGGAATTATTTTTTTTTTTGGGATTTGTATTTAATTTCAATTATTTAAAGCTTTCAATTCAACACTTAATAAAATCAGTTAAGTATTATTTCATTACTTCTTTGCTTTTTATAGTGACTAACAATTTTTTCTCTTAAGCTCTATTATTATTTATGATTAATGCAATCAATAACTCTGTTTAAATCGTTCATTGGCTAATTCTTGTAGCTAAATTAACTTGTTATTATTATTATTATTCTTTTTTTTAACAACATTTATTTACCTGTGTTCACGCCGTATTTTAAGAGTTACAATTTTTAATCAAGTATCGTTCTCTTTAAATATATACATATATATATTTTAATTAGTGGCAGGCACAATCTCATTCAAATTCAAGGGTCTGACTTTGCTTATTTGTTTTACAAATATCGTGCTTGGATTGTAATAAACGCATTGGTTTCAAAAGCGGCGCCTATCTAGTAGCTCTTTATCAAATCGAAATTTTACTCTCCACTCCATGCTAAAAAAAAAATAGCAAATGAAATGAGCAAACTTTTTTGGTAGACAATCAATAGGCCTTCCAGTCTGGCAACCACTTGCAGTTGCAGGTCTATCGCAACGGCGACGATAAACTCATTTGCACCGGAAATGACGCGTGTGTTAGAAAAGTTGTATGGACGTGTAATTTATTTCCTAATTAAAGGTTTAATAATGCGCTGGCCATTAAGTTAAGGTTATAGAACATTCCACATCGACAGAATGACAGAAGTTCCGCGCTGCTGATTTCACAGGCTTCAATTTGCTATTCGCCGCCAATCGATTGGCCAACACTTGGCGAGTGGCGAAACGAATGATTTCAATGTGGTACAACCAAACTCACCGTCGTCGATTGCTGCTAGCTAACTTTGTTGTTGCTTTCGCTTAAAAAATGTTTCATAAAGCAAGCGGAACTCAAATATATTTCGATTGACGTTTTGGAATGCCCCACCCTACTTCATCTAAAACGCCATTGGTCCTGTGAATGTATTTTCTATTTTTGCCCAAGATTTTTATTAGAAATTATTACAAATAAAATAATGAAAATTAGAAATGGAAATCCTAATCGTATGCCAAATCTTATGTATACTACATTCATACCAGATCTGGGCAATTATGATTACGATTACATTTCAATTACGATTGCTGTAATTGTAATCTTTAAAGTATATACTATTACTATTACTTTAATTGTAATCATAAATATTACCATTACGAGTATAATAATTGCTACCTTAAACATTTAACGGCTATGATTATTCTATAGTAGTAATCGTTAAAGTTTAAGCATTACAATTAAAGTAGTGGCAACCAAGCCAATACCATTGCAGTAATCACAATCTTAAGTAATCAAAATGTAATCGTAATCCTAAGTGCCCAGCTCTGATTCATACATATGTACATAAGTCACAGACCCATCATTCGACACCCTAAGCACTGCCGTGTACTATTTGCCGCGGGGTTTTATGTTATTCGCCTTTTTTTATTTTAATTTCTTATTTAACTCTTTTGCTAAGCCTACTAGTTTATAAAATTCTATAATTGTGTATTATCGCCTCATCTGTCTTTTGAACATATGTCTGTACAGTAGACTGCATCACTCCCCATAAAAAAAAAAATCGGTACTATTTTTCCACTGGAATTATAAAATCTATTATATTTTAAGACGTCCACCAAAATATTTCGGAAAAATATTAAGACCTAAATGAGCTGGACCGATTTGAAAATACCTCCAAAATATTTCCGAAATATTTTGGTGGACGCCTAAGAATATCATAGATTTTGTAATCCCGGCGGAAAAACCGCAACTTTTTTTGGTGATGCAGTCTAATGTAACTACATATAAGTATGTATCTGAGTATATACATATATGCACTTACAAGCATACGAAGGCTACAAAAATAAGCAGAGCAAAAATTTGCTGCTAAATTCCAATATTTTTTCCTTTTAATTTGAAACCGCCAGTGTAAATGCCTTAGGAGTAATCAAATAACCAAAACCTAAACATTTAGTTGTCGTTTGTCGCTAATAAATTTTTATTTAAGTTGCAAAATGTAAAAAAAAACTCACAATTTTCGGTACAGGGTACTCGCACCATAATTGGTGGACTGTTTGGCTTCTCAACAAAATACATAGCTGCGGGAGTTAAGAATAAAAACTAATATTTTCTGCCACACATTTTTTTCGCTTTCAGCAACTAATTTTCAATATTTGGCCATTAATACACATACATATTTACATACCTATATAAAAAATAAATTTAAATTCATATTTTGAATTTTTAAAATTTTTAATATATATTTCTATTTTTTGTGATTACTAACATATATACAAATAAGTATGTATACCTCATGGTGAACTAAAATTTTATTGTTTAGATTTTATTGAGTTTAGGGTTTAAGTTCAGCAAAATTAGAAGCCCTTATTTTGGATTTTTGATGTGATAGGCCTGTCGTGATCGATTCTTTACATCTTTTTGTTTTTGTGATGGAATGATCAGAGTTTCTAGCTAGTCAGCTGCTCTTAGAAGATAATATTTTATATGAAATATTAATGACATATTCCAAATATAGCTTTCGTTTTTATACCTTTCATGAACCAGAAGAAGAAGAAGAGGTAGAACGTCAAGCTAAGTCGATTTACCAATGTCCGTCTGTTTGCTCGTTTGCCTGCTTTTCTTTAAAACTGTTTCATTTAGACAGCTAAAACGGTGGAAATTCAGGAGCTATTTACTAATTAAACATAAAAGGACTAACAAGGAAATCGTCAAGATCGGTGCTGTAAAAGCTATATCTCCCATACCACCAGCTCCCAATCTAAGTAGTTAAGGTCAACATATTTCTCTGAAAATCAACTTAGTGTAATGGGGCCCATTAAATGGGCAGCTCCCATACAACTGATAAAAAATACAGCAAAACTTTGAAGACAAAATTTCTGATCTTCATGAAAGATATAAACGCTTCGGCAAAGCTTGTATTTATTTGTCTTTACTTGATTTGGAAACACGCATAATTGTCTGCTTTCAAATGGAAGGACTATTGATAGATCAACTGATTGAAAGAGTTTTGCTGGAAGCCGCTTAGTTAGAAGCGCTTCTCATTTTACCTACCCTGCTCTCGTATACAGTTTACAATTTTCCAACGATGGGTAATTGACTCGGCTTTTCCAAACCGTTTTTTTTGTGATCTATAGCCGGGTTTTTTGAAATATTGATTTTTCGAATATCGAATAAATATAAGATTTCTTCCTATAATTTGTATTAATTTTTTTTTTTTTAAGTCAACCAGCAGCTTTCGATTCACAGTTTTGCTATGAAATGAAGATCCAAATGAAGATTCTTCGCAACTAATTAGGCATCAAAGGACTAGGGCATTTATGCGACTAGCATTGAGATAACCAGGTAGCCTATCTACATTTTTGAAGAAACATAGAAAGCGGTTGCTTATAAACAGCGCAACAGGTTTACTCTGAACATGACGTTTAACTAAGCAACATATAGCTTGAAATCAAATGGCAAGTATTTTTAAAACCATTGGTCGTATTAAGCAGGGTTGTTGCGAATATTATTCCGAAATAAATGGCCTTTTGGGATAATAATCAAAACGCTCATCCAAATTAAACAAGATTGGTATCAAATGAAAGAGGACTTAAATAGCTTTAAAACTGAAATGTCTAAACGAGGAAAGCTACATATTGAAAAATATTTCAATAAAAAATGTTAATTAATTACCATAGAATTAACCTTGTGTTAGGTATATGGATTTCTTTAGTATTAAATTAAAAAAAAAAATACAAAAAGAGGTCTTCCGTTATTTCTGTTTTAAAGCTATTTCGGTCCTCTTTCATATGATACCTGATTTGTTTAATTTGGATAAGCGGCTTGTCTATAATCCGGAAAGGATTTTTATTTCGGAATAATATTCGCAACAACCCTGGTATTAAGGTGTATTCAGACTACACTCGTTAGTGACGTATTTCGGTATTCGGTGATTTCCACGAAAATTCTATCTTTGTTAATTTAGCGAATTTCCGAATATGTCGCATATCTGATACTGCATGCATTAAAAGATCAGCTCATTTCCTTCTGTCATTTGTTTTCTACAATTTTCTGCCGCGAAATAAATTAAGTTTTTTTTTCAATTAAAACCGATCCTCTGGCGTGGAACAGATAAGACATCTTCAACGTAATCAGCTTATTCTAAAGTCATTAGAACCAGAAATAACAGCGAATAGTTAATAATTTTGTAAATAGGCTACTCTGGTCTCGCAAATCGTGTTTAGTACCCAAAATGAAATAAGATCAAGTGCGAAGTGTGCTGCCACCCCTAATGAAAAATTTGAAAACAGCAATGCTTTCTTTGTAAGCAAATGAAAACCAAATTTTTAAAGTATGGTGACCATGCTTAAGTTAATCTGGTTTGCTAGGCGTTTGTTGCGTTTGTATTTTCACTAATCATTTTTAATTTCAGTTGTTTGTAGTTAATCATAAACTGTTTAATTCACGTCACTTATCTAAACAACCTAACCTAGTGAATATCGCATTTATTACTTACTCCTTTTACTAATTCTTTCATCGATTTGAGATGCTTCTGTTCTCTGTATTCGGTAATATGTAATATGTAATTTTTATTTATATTTTTATTTATATTTTTATTTTAATTTTTATTTTCACTTTTACGTACATATATGTATCCCTGTTCTATTCTATTTAATTTATTTCATATTTTTGTATTTTTGTCATTGTTTCGTTTTTAATGGTTTTTAGCACTTAAAAAATTCGATTTTTTTCTTTCATACAAATTACAAATTTTACAATACATAAACATACACATAAACTTGCGGCAGGCAGGTAGGCTGCCGCTTAGGATGCTAATTTGTTTCCAAATAATTTGCTCGTTTGGCTCACACAATCAGTGCGCGCGCATTGCCCGCGTTAACGGCCATGCAAAATTTTAAACTTTTGCATTTGCTTAAACATTTCACTATTTCCTTTCTAAGATATATTTACAATAACAATTCTAACAACATCCATCTTCCCTTACAGGTTTAGGACACATTCTAGGACATAAGACGGCGGTTGAGGGCAACAATCGGTTGAGGTTAAAGGAGGTTTATGGCATTCCAACTTTATTTACAAGATTTTACAAACACAGACAAATTTATATGCAGATTCAAAAATGGCGAAGAATGAAAACAATGGAATAAAATTAAAGAAATAAAAAGAAAAAAAAAGTGTTTAAAAAAAGTGTGTTTACAGGTGGAGATTTTTAACTAAAACGTGCATGGTCCTTCATCCAGGCATTTGAAATAAATACTTATAGAGAAGAACGAATACATAAAAAAAAAATTAAGTTCTTCTCAAAAATGGAACCAATGGCAAATTAAATTCACCTCTTTAAAATTAAAGATCAGTAAAATGCTTTTATTTAATTCTAGGCATGTACATTAGTGCAGATCGGTCCGCATACAAAAAAAAGTTTTTCCAGTCCACCCCTAGGATTAAAGATATTTTGAAG
>NW_023458561.1:68981633-68983999 GCF_013731165.1 Rhagoletis pomonella | reverse complement strand
GTCATTGGATTCTGAAGAAATTGACGATCAATTTTTATATGAGAATTGAAGTCGCTTGTGTTTTTTGTTTAAAAATTACTTGTTCTTTTTTTATGAAAGAATAGATCGTTATCTATCAAAAACCATGTAAGTCCAAACTTCAATCTTAGTACAAAAGTTAAGAAAATTCGACAAAGTTCTATAACAATTTTGAGCTTTAAAACTAGAGGTAGAGGGGGTACAAAAGACCGTTTGTTCTTTTCCTCCGCTCTATAACTCTGCACTATAGTATGTTTTTTCTTTTTGTGCGATAGAAGAAGGCAGATAATAGTGAAGGCGATTTCATATTTCATTTTTCTTCTTCCTTCATTTGCTGCTTACAATGATGTAGCAAGGATAATATAAATAAGTTAACAATTTTAACTTAAACTTTAAAAATCGTACATCATACAGAAAAATCTTAATTTTGAAGATATTTTCAGTGTAAAATTTTGCTTCTTAAAAAATCTTTTTTTGAAGATTTTTAATAAAAACAGCCCAAAAAATCTTCATTTTCAAGATAAATCTACATTTACGGCAACGCTGATGCCATGGCTAAACACTATTAAATAGTACATTGGCAACCCTCGAATGGCCTACTGCGTTGTTACTGCTAAAAGGTACATATTCACATATGCCTACACACGGTTCGCCCTGTATGTTTATGTGTATGCGCCCGCGCGTATACATATCTGCACGTGTGTACGTTTGGGGTTCTACACGCGTGTATATTTGTATGTCCAACGCGCACTCATGGCGGATAAATTTGCGACAAATTGAAACATTTTCTTTATCAAAACTTGATCGCTTTGATGAAAAAAGCTGCTGTATTGTACCATGTGCCTCATTTTGGAGATATGTAGCACCTGACCCTTTGGCAACCTGCTATATACTACAGAGCAGGCAATGCGTTGCTACGGTCAAATGGGAATGCCATGACGGGCTGACAAAGGGAGGGCGGCGGCAAAAGTAAATTCTAGCGCACCATAATTCGCTGGCGTTCCTTTGCCAAAGCAAAATATTAGGTTGGAAATGAATACACCAACAAATGGGCTAAGAGCAAATTACCGCGTGAAATATTATTCCAAAAGTTACGATACGATAAATTTAAAAATGGAAAATGCTTACCTGATTCGCCTTCCGAGCGCGTCTTTCCAGTTCTATTCTCTTTTCCATTTTTTCCTGGTGCACTAGGCTTATTTTTTCACTAGTAGTTCTCAGCTGCTGATGCAGTTACAACTTTTTCAGTGGTAAAATTTCACACTTTGCACGTACGAAAAACTTGTGCGACGCTTTGTTCAGTCGCAGCTTCTTGTCCTGTTGGCTATTTTTTCTTGTTTTCACAAATATAGATTTCAATGCAAGCAGTGTCACACCGTGCAGTAGTCGACTTGAAAATCTGAATGTTGTGCTCCTTTCCTATAGTTGTTTTCTCCCCCACACAAACACACGCGCGTTGCGTTAACTACCAAGACGGGTGTATGCGCCAATAAAACAAAATGCAAAAAGAAGCACCAAAAGCAGTTGTCGACCGCTGTTGCTGTTGCTGTTACTGTAGTTGTTGGTGTTGTTGCAATAGCATTGGTTTGCTATTCCTCCTGTTCTGCTCGTCGTCGTCTGCTCTTTCTTCTCTTTCGCCTTTATGCGCTGCCTTCTATTGCGAATTTTGCGTTAACGTAATATTTCACTTATTTTATGAACACACACTTTTCTTACCTGTAAAGCAAACTTAAAGCAACACCGCTATTTTTCAGCAACACAATTTGGACTAATTCTTTCCAAACGAACCTTTTTGAGATAAATACCCAAACGCTGCTTGTTTCTGAATTTTCCTGCCGCTGGATGGGCTCCACAGTATTTTTTGAATTGCTTTGAAAAAGGTCTTTTACACTAAAATACAAATTGAAAATTATCTGCACTTTACACGCTTTTCCACTGCCGTTGGCTTCTGTTTCTTTTGACTTGTTTCTTCGACTTAATCGCAATTCGCACGACCCGAGCGGGGCTGCCAGCTGTTTAGAATTATGCTGTGGGAATCTTAATTGAGTTGAGTGTCATCAAGGTGAGTGTAATTATATTTGTATATGGAAATCAAGTTATATACGTACATAAATATATCTGAATTTAATAAACCAAATTCTACTTCATATAAGGTGTGATTTATTTATAGATTTATCAAGTATTTACTGCATTTCTGGTAGGCGCGACTGTTGAATGAACGCTAAGGCTATCTGCACACTTGTCGTCCAATCATAGTTGCGTTATCGTCTCGCCCTGAAATTTTGAGCCGAGCACATGCACTTCAAAGGAGATCTGCACACTTGTCGTTATCGGCTAGTTATCGGCAA
>NW_023458561.1:68947736-68978633 GCF_013731165.1 Rhagoletis pomonella | reverse complement strand
CCTGTGTTCACGCCGTATTTTAAGAGTTACAATTTTTAATCAAGTATTTTTATTTGATCCTTCATATCGTTCTCTTTAAATATATACATATATATATATATATTTTAATTAGTGGCAGGCACAATCTCATTCAAATTCAAGGGTCTGACTTTGCTTATTTGTTTTACAAATATCGTGCTTGGATTGAAACGCATTGGTTTCAAAAGCGGCGTCTATCTAGTAGTTCTTTATCAAATCGAAATTTTACTAACTCCATTCGAAGAAAATAGCAAATGAAATGAGTAAACTTTTTTGGTATACAATCAATAGGCTTTCCAGTCTGGCAACCACTTGCTGTTGCAGGTCTATCGCAACGGCGACGATAAACTCATTTGCACCGGAAATGACGAGTGTGTCCTAATTAAAGGTTTAATAATGCGTGGGCCATCAAGTTAAGGTTATAGAACATTCCACATCGACAGAATGACAAAAGTTCCGCGCTGCTGATTTCACAGGCTTCAATTTGCTATTCGCTGCCAATCGATAGGCGAACACTTGGCGAGTGGCGAAACGAACGATTTCAATGTGGTACAACCAAACTCGTCATCGTCCATTGCTGCTTGCTTAACTATGTTGTTGCTTTCGCTTAAAAAATGTTTCATAAAGCAAGCGGAACTCAAATATAACGATTGACGTTTTGGAATGCTCCACTCTACTTCATCTAAAACGCCATTGGCCCTGTGGATGTATTTTCTATTTTTGCCCAATATTTTTATTAGAAATTATTACAAATAAAATAATGAAAATTAGAAATGGAAATCCTACTCGTATGCCAAATCTTATGTATACTGCATTCATACCAGATCTGGGCAATTATGATTACGATTACATTTCAATTACGATTGCCATAATTGTAATCTTTAAAGTATATACATTACTATTACTTCAATTGTAATCATAACTATTACCAGTATGAGTATAATAATTGCTACCTTAAACATTTAACGGCTATGATTATTCTTTAGTAGTAATCGTTAGAGTTTAATCATTACAATTAAAGTATTGGCAACCAAGCCAATACCATTGCAGTAATCACAATCTTAAGTAATCAAAATGTAATCATAATCCCAAGTACCCAGCTCTGATTCATACATACATAAGTCACAGACCCATCATTCGACACCCTAAGCACTGCCGTGTACTATTTGCCGCGGGTTTTATGTTATTCGTTTTTTTTTTTTTTTAATTTCTTATTTAACTCTTTTGCTAAGCCTACCAGATTATAAAATTCTATAATTGTGTATTATCGCCTCATCTGTCTTTTGAACATACATATGTATGTACATGTAAGTATGTATGGGAGTACATACATATATGCACTTACAAGCATACGAAGGGGCTACAAAAATAAGCAGAGCAATAATTTGCTGCTAAATTCCAATATTTTTTTCCTTTTAATTTGAAACCGCCAGTGTAAATGCCTTAGGAGTAATCAAATAACCAAAACCTAAACATTTAGTTGTCGTTTGTCGCTAATACATTTTTATTTAAGTGGCAAAATGTAAAAAAAACTCACAATTTTTGGTACAGGGTACTCGCACCATAATTGGTGGACTGTTTGGTTTTTCAACTAAATACATAGCTGCGGGTGTAAAGATTGGAAACTTATATTTTCTGCCACACATTTTTTCGCTTTCAGTAACTAATTTTTAATATTTGGCCATTAATACACATACATATTTACATACCTATATAAAAAATAAATTTAAATTCATATTTTGAATTTTTAATATTTTTAATACATATTTCTATTTTTTGTGATTACTAACATATATACAAATAAGTATGTATACCTCATGGTGAACTAAAATTTTATTGTTTAGATTTTATTGAGTTTAGGGTTTAAGTTCAGCAAAATTAGAAGCCCTTATTTTGGATTTTTGATGTGATAGGCCTGTCGTGATCGATTCTTTACATCTTTTTGTTTTTTTTTTTTGATGGAATGATCAGAGTTTCGGTTCTTCCTAGTCAGCTGCTCTTAGAAGATAATATTTTATACGAAATATTAATGACATATTCCAAATATAGCTTTCGTTTTTATACCTTTCATGAACCGGAAGAAGAAGAAGAGGTAGAACGTCAAGCTAAGTCGATTTACCAATGTCCGTCTGTCTGCTCGTTTGCCTGCTTTCCTTCAAAACTGTTTCATTTAGCAGCTAAAACGGTGGAAATCCAGGAGCTATTTACTAATTAAACATAAAAGGTCTAACAAAGAAATCGCCAAGATCGGTGCTGTAAAAGCTATATCTCCCATACCACCAGCTCCCAATCTAAGTAGTTAAGGTTAACACATTTTTCTGAAAATCAACTTATTGTAATGGGGCCCATTAAATGGGCAGCTGCCAAACAACTGACAAAAAAAAATACAGCAAAACTTCGAATATCGAATAAATATAAGATTTTTTCCTATAATTTGTATTAAAATTTTTTAAGTCAACAATGCCTTGAGCAACTTTCGATTCTTCACAACAACTTAGGCATCAAAGGCAATATTATTCCGAAATAAATGGCCTTTTGGGATAATAATCAAAACGCTCATCCAAATTAAACAAGATTGGTATCAAATGAAAGAGGACTTAAATAGCTTTAAAACTGAAATGTCGAAAACGAGGAAAGCTACATATTGAAGAATATTTCAAAAAAAAAAATGTTAATTAATTACCACAGAATTAACCTTGTGTTAGGTATATGGATTTCTTTAGTATTGAATTAAAAAAAAAAAAAATACAAAAAGAGGTCTTCCGTTATTTCTGTTTTAAAGCTATTTCAGTCCTCTTTCATATGTCTATAATCCGGAAAGGACTTTTATTTCGGAATAATATTCGCAACAACCCTGGTATTAAGGTGTATTCAGACTACACTCGTTAGTGACGTATTTCGGTAATCGGTAATTTTCACGAATATTCTGTCTTTGTTAATTTTGCGAATTTCCGAATAAACCTATACTAATTAAAAGATGTCGCATATCTGATACTGCTAGTAAAGCATTCACTAAAAGATTAGCTCATTTCCTGCTGTCATTTGTTTTCTACAATTTTCTGCCGCGAAATAAATTAAGTTTTTTTCAATTAAAACCGATCCTCTGGCGTGGAAAAGGTAAGACATCTTCAACGTAATCAGCTGATTCTAAAATCATTAGAACCAGAAAGAAGAGCGAATAGCATTTGTAGTTAAAAATATAACCGAATTACCGAATAAGAAATTTGGTCTGAATACCCTAATTGTCTCATCATAGTATAGTCAATATTTTAGTAAATAGGCTACTCTGGTCTCGCAAATCGTGTTTAGTACCCAAAATCAAATAAGATCAAGTGTGAAGTGTGCTGCGACTCTTAAGGAGAAATTTAAAAAAACAGCAAATGCTTTGTTTGTAAGCAAATGAAAACCAAATTTTTAAAGTATGGTGACCATGCTTAAGTTAATCTGGTTTGCTAGGCGTTTGTTGCGTTTGTATTTTCACTAATCATTTTTAACTTTAGTTACTTGTAGTTAATCATAAACAGTTTAATTCACGTCACTTATCTAAACAACCTAACCTAGTGAATATCGCATTTATTACTTACTCCTTCTACTAATTCTTTCATCGATTTGAGATGCTTCTGTTCTCTGTATTAGGTAATATGTAATATGTAATTTTTATTTTTATTTTTATTTTCATTTTTACGTACATAGTATGTATCCCTGTTCTATTCTATTTAATTTATTTCATATTTTTGTATTTTTGTCATTGTTTCGTTTTTAATGGTTTTTAGCACTTAAAAAATTCGATTTTTTTCTTTCATACAAATTACAAATTTTACAATACATAAATACACATAAACTTGCGGCAGGTAGGTTGGCTGCCGCTTAGGATGCTAATTTGTTTTCAAATAATATGCTCGTTTGGCTCACACAATCAGTGCGCGCATTGCCCGCGTTAACGGCCATGCAAAATTTTAAACTTTTGCATTTTCTTAAACATTTAATTATTTCTTCTCTAAGATATATTTACAATAACAATTCTAACAACATCCATCTTCCCTTACAGGTAGGTACACATTCCAGGACATAAGACGGCGGTTGAGGGCAACAATCGGTTGAGGTTAAAGGAGGTTTTTGGCATTCCAACTTTATTTACAAGATTTTACAAACACAGACAAATTTATATGCAGATTCAAAAATGACGAAGAATGAAAACAATGGAATAAAATTAAAGAAATAAAAAGAAAAAAAAGTGTTTAAAAAAAGTGTGTTTACAGGTGGGGATTTTTAACTAAAATGTGCGTGGTCCTTCATCCAGGCATTTGAAATAAATACTTATAGAGAAGAACGAATACATAAAAAAAAATTAAGTTCTTTTCAAAAATGGAACCAATGGCAAATTAAATTCACCTCTTTAAAATTAAAGATCAGTAAGATGCTTTTATTTAATTCTAGGCATGTACATTAGGGTGGATCGACAAAAAAAGTTTTTCCAGTCCACCCCTAGGATTAAAGATATTTTGAAGGCGATCGCAAAGACTAAAAAAAATTTGAATTTAGGTATGATGTGAAACGAGATACCGACAGTCACTACTAGAATTTGAACTCGGAGTAAAAAATGATTAAGGTAAGAATTGTGGCGGCTTCCAAGCCATGAACAACGGTGTACGGCTCATTAAAATCGGACGTAGTGTCAAAAAAAGTAAATAGCCCATGGGGGGGGCGTGGCAAAAAAAACAAAAATTTTTTTTGGGATCGCCTTCAAAATATCTTTAATCCTAGGGGTGGACTGGAAAAACTTTTTTTTTTGTAAGGGGACCGATCCGCACTAATGTACATACATATGTACATTGAAATATGTCAACTAAAACTCAACCACCGCAAAATGTCTAAAAATTCAGTAATATTTCCATCAGTTCGCTTTCGAATATTATTGCCTCATGCCTCAATAGGCGTTAAAAATGTGGAAACATGATTTTTCTGTAAAAATAGCACAAATCAATAGTGCACAAACACTTATCTACAAGCTTTCACAAATTTCGCTTCCATACAACCACAGGTACATACAAACAAACATATGCACCTGCATAGTACATTCAAAAAAGTATGCACTTAAATGCGCTTCAAACAACGCTGCCAACAAGTCTAGGCGACGGACAGCGATTTCGAATTTCCCCCAGCACAAATTTTCACTATAACCCAAAATCATTCGACTCTTTGCCGCATATTGGATGGATCCGCGTCAAATGGTCGCGCACGTTTTTGGTAACCTTTTTTTTTGATTTGTTGTTTGTTTACCTTCTACAGCATTGACACAAATTTTGTTAGGTTACCAACAGGTGTTGACGGTGGTGATGGTGGAAATTGCGTTGGTGTTGTGGTCCAGCCGTTGTTTGCCGTAAGTATGGCGCGGAAGCTGGGGCTGTGTGATGCGCATGCAGCAGAGAAGGCATCGGCGTGCCACACCAAAACAGCTGCTACGTGTTGATATACAAAAGCTAACCAAGTGTGACGCTACAAAATTTGGGACAACAACGCAATTGACAATTTGGATTGCAGCGTCTGTCGCTGTGGCGGAAGCGGTTTTGGCTCATCGTGCATAGCGTTGTGCGTCGGGTGCGAATGTGCAACTTTTACACTGCCACTCGTAGATGCCGGGGACGCCGCCGCTGAGCCTTCAACGGACGAAATTTCGCGTTCCGTAACGTCTACTGCAAGTAAATCTCGGCTCACCTCTTTTCCCGCGCCAGGTTTTTTTATCGCCTTCTTTGTCGCTGTAGCGTCGTAGGTCACAGGCGCATTTTTGTCGGAAAACGCTGCAATAGATGCTGAAGATGCTGCTGCACTTAATACGTTTTCGCTTCTATGCCTATTAGCTTCAGCGGCGTTGCCAACCTGGGCATTACCTTCAACGTAACGCGCCAAGAAGCGCACAACCGCGCCATTCACGACGCTTAGTAAAGCGTCTTCTTTATCAAGCTGCACTTGTGTGTGTTGCTGCAATGGCAGTTGCAGTTGGTGGCGCAACAGTTGTGGCGGGAAGTCTAATAATTTTCTACTACGCTCCGCCGAATCGCCGCTGTGTTATGGAATTTGTTGATGCGCTTGCTGGGATGATGCTGCTGCTGCTGCTGCTGCTGCGTCCGTTGCGTTTTTGGTAGAGCGCGCCCGTTCTAATGTCTCCTTGAGAAGGCGCTCACTCTCTTGGCGAACTGTGCGAACGAGAGAAAAAAGGGGGAGAGAGGGGAAAAAAGAAAGTAACGTTAGTTCAGGGGATAAATAATTGGCAAAGGGCATTTAAACGAGAGTGTAGAGTAGGTTTAATAAAATTAAGACAAGAAAAAAACTGGATACTTTTACACTAAAGCATCTTACGCATTCGAGCATTTGTATGTATTTAGTTAGTTTCGCGCGGTGGGGATGTACACTTTCGTTAATCACAATCACTTTTAGTTATTTGATATTTACTGTAGTCTTATGTCTGAACTGCGATTGAAGTAAATGTCTGTTGATGAGTATTTTTAAACTCTCATCAATCCAGACTATTTACTTTAAGCACAATTTAACATTTAAACAATCGGAGTTATCGAATTATCAACATGAATATGTAAAGTAAGTTGTTGTTAAAAGTTATCAACAAAAAAACGTGGGCAAAAAAGCTTACCTTGGAAAAACCATAGAAAATTGTTACTGTAAATTGAGTTCTTTGTGGAAGCCAAATAATGAATGAAGGTGGTATTTTTTGTATAAAAAATGTAGTATCTGCTTCACCTACTTATATAAATATACATCTCACCCTTGTAGATTTGTGTGCTTATTTCTAAACGTCTGTTGCTGAAATCACTCGTTTTTCATCGTCAGTAATTGGAATTACAGACATACGTACTGATATAAGATTACTGATAGAGGAGGGATAGAGGTAGGCTTTGCTGGAATGCGATACGAATGTATCAAATTTTCGCTTTATCGATCGATTTCATGGTTAGAATTAGTTAAAACAGCCACCTATTTTGGTAATACTTTTACTAACTTTTATTTCATCTAATCCAACAAATATAAGGCAGGCGGTTAGCTTCTATAATTAACTTATCATTTTAAATCTTTTTATCGGTTGAAGTGTTGCCAGGTTGGACCAGAATGCTTCAAAAATTACAAAAGGTCCCGATAAGGAACATCTAAAAAAAATTTTCGAGAAATGAATCACGAACAGAACAGAAGTCTCGGAAAAATTCCAAGATTACCCTAAAATTCCCGACAAGTACCGAAAAATCACTAAATATGAAAAGTTCCTGAAAAACAAAGCAGAAACTCCAGCGGAACCCAAAAAAGGAAAGGAAAAGCCCAAAAAAAGGGAAAATCACAAGTATTTTCTTTTATTATCATCGCGTATAAAATAAAAAGCAAAAATTAGACTGTACGGACACTAAATTGACCCAAAAACACTGCGAGACACGTTAACTTAATTTTTGATCATAGCTTTCGGATCTGTATACCGCTTTTTTAAATCATTTTCATTTTAAGTTTGCATTGCGAATGAAAAAAAAAATCAAACTTTAACATGGAAAAGGTTACTCATACGCTATGAGTAACATACGAAAAATTATTGCACATTTTCATTTGACCATTCCAAAAGTGTTTATTTGTCCATAGAATTTCATCGTTAGTTGCTTGATTTTTAAGCAAAAGAACTGGCTTTAATATAAATGAAAACAAAAAAAAAAAAAAAAAATTGTTAAAGTTGTATTTTTTTTTTCATGAAGATGAAAGTATCTTCGTGAAAATGACCCGATCTGGGAAAAAAAGTATACATATCCATAATCTACGTGTTTCGGCGTTATTTGTGTCATTTTGTCAAAGTAGAGATTTTCCCTACAGGGTTATCGGTTATTTTCTGTTCAACAGAAGTAGCAGGCGAAGCTCTTTTTATTTTCGCCTTAAAAAAATTACAGTATTTACAGTACAATTTTTTTTTTAGTCACGGAGAAATTGTATTTTACAACGAAAGAGGATTCTAATGGCAGCTGCAATCCCGTTCGAATCCGACCTTACTATAATTTTTTTATCACACTTTACTTCAAAGCGATTCCGAACTCGTAAAACTGGTAAAAGAGAACACTGTTGAGAGAGCAAATGACGTACTCTCTTAGGGCGAAGATGTTTTGATAATGCTTGTTGAAAAATATTTAATTACTTGTTTGAGCAGATTCTAATGCACTTGTAAGAATTTTTGGTTATTTTACTATCCCTCTGTTACTCTCTCGCTCCGATAGAATTTTTATTATTTTACAGTTTTATCAGAATTAGTCCGATAAATACGGGACTGAATCTGGTATCTCCGAAAAACGATACGACCATTTTTCACTCTCTTTTCGATTTCAAAATCAAAAAATAACGACTTCATGGTTAGAGTCTCTGCTTTAAAGCTTGAGAGAAATCGCGCACTGTACCCGCCTTCTGCCTCTTTGTCTCGCACTCCTTTCCTACATTCATCATCAATCTTTAACCTCGCCTCATCGGTGAAAATAATTAATTTGCACACTATTTATTCTGTTTGCTTTTGTGACGCTACACCAAGCAGCGCATACACACACACGTACACGTACAACAAGTGCCACACGAAAAAAAAACGAGAATCGCCATTGACAAAAACAAAATTTCAGTTTGCCAATTTTCGCTACAATGCCTGGTTTAAGGTGTCACAATGCTGCTCTGATGCTGCTACTTGCTCCTGCTGTGGCATGCAGCGAGTATGTCAATATGCCACAGCCACTAAAAAATGACACGCATGCAAACTTACATATACATACATACATACAAATGTACATACGGGTATGTCAATGTTGCTCAGGTTGTTACTATCTATTGTGTATGTGTGAGCCAGAGCAACTACACTACGCACGTATGTATTGTATGTATAGTATATATAGTATATGCGCGTGTGTGCACACAAATTACTGAAAATTTAATTAAAAATTTGTTTGCACGTTGGCTTCGGTGAGTGAAAGCATGAAAACCGAACGTAAAACTTAATAAAAAAAAAAAAAAAATCCCAAAAATAGATTACTAAGTTATTAATAAAAGAGGGGCTAACAAGCGGGTTGTGGTTGTGGCAGAAGGACGCGGATTATGCTCTGTGGCGGAAAAGTGAAGTGCAGCAACTTGCATAATAGATACGTATGCACATACTAAGTAGATAGAAGAGTACAGCTGAAAAAAAAAATGTGCTCCACAAAGTTGCCATGAATGACGAATTTTGCGCATAGTTGGAGCGAGCCGGGTGGTGGCCCATGTTGTACTATTTACTATATAAATATCATATGAGCGAAAACTTTGTGCTTTATTAATTCCATTTATGCATGCGAACTTGTAAGCGGGCTGCCAGAGCTGTTAATGCCGCTTTGACATACTTAAGTACACACTTACATATACATACATATACATATATTGACACACTGCGTACCACGAGCCTTGAAAAAAGGATAAGTTTCACACACAAAAGTTGTAACGAAGCTTGCAAAAGATGAAAAACCCAATGAATTTTGAGCGCACATACAAACATACATGCATATACATATATACACCCACATTTGTGTGAGTAATTTCAGTTAATTCAATTAGATAAATAGTGGCAGCAAAAAACGCCGCCAGCATGATGAAGTATCTCAATCGAGTGTTGTTGGCAAACTTTTGCTTGTGGCAAGCTGTTGCAAGTTGCTAGGGTTCGGCTGGCTGGCTGGCTGCCTGCCTGCCTGGCTGGTTGGTTGGTTGGTTGCTTGGCAGCCATTGTGGTTAATGGTCTGATTATGCATAGTACGCATAGCTTTGCATAACTTCGCATAACTTCGCATAGCTTTGCATAACTTTGCATAACTTTGCATAACTTTGCATAACTTCGCATAACTTTGCATAACTTCGCATAACTTTGCATAGCTTTGCATAACTTTGCATAAACTTCAAATTGCAATTTCGTATGTATTTTGTGTATGTATTCCATTACCCAGAAATTTAGCAGAACTTTTAAAAACTTAGCCATCTGTTGAGTTTAGATTTTGCTTCACATTTCCTTAAGTTACATTTTTATTGCGAACTTATGCGAAGTAGTTATGCATAATCAGACCTTAAGCGAGCTGTTAATTTGTTTGCTGTGCGCTGCTCAAAGTTGTACTTCAAAGTTGAGCGCAATGTAAACATGCAGTTCCATGCAAACCGCACACATACCCGCACACCTGACCTGACTGGCGCACGCTGCCAATTTTCACTCAATTATAGTTTTTGTTGTGGGCAAATAGGCTTAAATGGCTTAAACTATTACAAAGGCCAGCAGTCAGCAGTCAGCAGTCGGCCAACGTGAGAAGTAGATCGACCGTTGAACAATGTATCTCCGTTTTATCGGATTGCTGGCTGGCTGGCTGGCTGTCGGTCTGTCTGTTTGCGCAATGTGTGATGTGTAAGTATGCGTGTCTAGGCATCTATACGAAGCAACTTAGCTGTGGTTCACCACAGCAGCAGCAGTTTTGTGGCATTTACTTACGTTGGCTCCACGTGTGTGTGCTTTGTTTGTCGGCTGAGTGCGATTCTTCTACCGTAAAGTAAAAGACCTTAAGCATCTTGGGTGGCGAAGTTTGGTTGAGAAATATTTTCAAGTGATTTTTCTACCAGCAAAACATTCTAGTTGAATTATGGTTTGTGTGGGTTGCAATAATGAAGTGAGTGGGCGAAGGGTTTTAGAAAAGAACACAAGTGTTTGCAAGACGACTTTGAGCTGCAGAAGCATATGGGAGATATGTACATGCAAACACATACATATGTACATACGTAACTATGTTAGTTAGAGTGGGTCAATTTGTATTGGAGATTGTATTTTTCAAAGTGTTTCTCCGAGTCTTACTCCTTATTTCAGACTTCTCGCAGTGGTGCCGAGCTAGGGCTGGTGAGGAAGATCAGCAGTGCTCGTTTCCGCCGGCCATGAAATAGCTGCTAGTACTACCGGAGGATCAGTAGTTTGACTGTAGGATGTTTATTTTTGGTTACATCTAACACTGACGCTCAACAATGGCTAAAAGAGGAAAGCGATTTAAAAGTTGGTTTGAATTAGAGAGTCACAAGAAACTTATTGCGTTCAAAGCACAAATGTAGGGATCCAAGAGGCCTTGGAAGTGTGGAAGACTTAGTAACGCTTGAAAAGTTTCCTTTTTGACGAAGAACACTTAGTGAAGGTGTCAGTATACTTTCAAGGTAGGTTGAGCGAGTTTCACGGTTTGGTCTATCGGCCTATCTATAAAGGTCCAAGTATATTACCACAATTCGTCAAAGGGGCGGAAGTTATTTTTAACAGTGTTCAAGGCTTATTAAGAAACTTCAACGGCCCAAATAATTTCTGGTAACTTAATAAATTTTTTGATTTCTAATTTTAAACAGAGACCGGAAGGTACTGATAAATAATTCTCAAAAAACCTCAAGAAATACACATTGAAAGCAAACAACATCAACATTACAAAAAACTAATTAAGCTTAATGAGTTTCGTTCATGAAAAGTGAGCCTAGGCTCCGACTCGATTTTCAGTACATTTTTTTTTTTTGCTTGAGATTAAATCCGAGTCTCCTTGAGCTTCTCCCACTTTAAACCTCATTCGTTTTCCATTTTTCGCAAACGAAAATCTTAATCCATTTTGGGGGAAAAAAAATCTTAAATTTCTTAAAATTTAAAAAACTTCAGAGTAATTAAATTCACTTTCAAGCTATGCAATTCAAGGCGCAAAAAGGTAAGAAGTAATTGACAAAAAAAAAACGGTGAAAGTTTAACTTCGATTTGCTATTAGCACCCGTTCAATAAAGTTGAACATTTTCAATTTATTTGACACATTTTCACCTGTACAGAATAATAAGCCATGGCAACGCAAAAACTCAAACTTAGCAAAGAACTATGCAATTTCAACTGTCGCCAACATGCAAGCTGATTTCCATCTTCCCCTTCGCCTACCGCCACACTGGCCTCCCCACACTAACGCCGGCCAATGGCATCAACGCCGCAACACTTTTAGGGAAAAAAACTTTTACCGCACCATTAAACACTGCCACTCAAAAGTCGGCACTGTGCGGACGAGGAACGGCACCAGGAACGAAGAACGACAAGAACGATGCCACTTTCTCGGCTTCTGCATTTCATATTCTTCATTTTATTCATTCGTCTGGAGAACATTTGACTTAAAAGGTACTTAAAATTCAAAAAAGTTAAAAGCACGACAAAACATCAAAGAAGTACCGAAAAATTAGTGCAAAGAAAGACAAAAAAGTTAGCGAAGAAGAGAAGAAAGTAGCTGCCGCGCAAAAACAAAAAACTAAATATTAGCAAGTTGAAAAAGTCTTTATGCGGGAGTGGAGGCGGAGCGAGATGTGCGGTTGAGGCAGGTTGTCCAAAGTCCAAATTCACAACAGCATAAGTGTCAGGCGTAAGCGCTGCGATGTACTACACAAACAGGCTGCGAAAGTTTGACGGTAAAAAATTAAAGGGGATTCATGAAATGTGCAAATACTTTAGTTGAACGATTTTGAAGCGAAGTGTCAGCCATCGCAGAAGACATCAAGTAAAACCCGCGTTACCTCGGAGGCAAAGACGACAGAGATGCGATGAGTTGATCGTACTGCTCACTAACAACAGTAGGCGGTAGTTAGTTAAGACATTGGCAAGGACATTGGACGGAAAATAATAAGCGCCAAGCGAATTAAATGCACACACTTTCCCGAATGGTGAATCACTCTCAGATAAAGTTTGCCAGAAGTCCCAACTTACGGATTGGAAAGCCCAAAGCTCTCAAAGTCCCTTTCGGTTGAGACTGAGCTCTTGAGGGAAGAAATAGAACTGACAAAAGTAAGGGTAAATTCTTAAAGGAGGTAATGTGTTAACCGCAAGGCCAGTGGAAATGAGCGGAAAGAACGAGAATACGCAGCTAAAGATAAGCTAAGTATTTAGCAGCTCTCGTTCTCCCACTCCACATCGGTTAAAACGTCAGGGTGCTCTGCCAGTCCAAACTACGATTCTTTTGTGCTGATATGCTCTCTTCTGATGCCAATGGGCGGCGGTCGCGGAGCCCGTTTTGGGTTTCTTTAATCAACAGCATTCATGTCAGCTTTCGAAGTGCCTCAAGTTTGGTTGAGAATTCAGGCCATATGAGGCGGCCATCGGTTGATTGCGAGCCGAAACCTTAAAGGAAACGAGGCTCACAACAGGCAATACAGAGAGTATTTCACTCCAATAGGCTTGCATTCAATCTTTCAATATATAGGGCGAGCTCGAGAAATGTGGTAGCCTTAAAGATTACTGACTGTAAGTCGACGGGAAAAAGTTTTTGTGCTCTGCATAAAGTGATTTATGAGTGATAAGTAGGTAACTCGAAAGGCAAATCAGAAAGTTGAGCAGCAAAGAAAACTACTTAGAAGTAAGCTAGTTCATAACTAGTTTATGGTTTTTGACGCAATCTTAGCCCATCTATGGCTCTGTAAAAGAACTGCTACCTTTTTGTCGTTGTACACAATTAAGTAGAACAGTTAGAGAATTCTATCACCTGAAAGTCCTAATCCGAACTCCTAAATGATATTCATGCCAATCTTGAAACCTGCAAGGGTTTATCTCTACAATATCAGACCCTTTTTAGAAGCCGTTTAAGCGACTAGCAACACGTAGTGCCTAAAGGTATGTTACACTCCAAATCAACTACTACCAAACCGGATATAAAGCGCGTATACAAAGTTATGTGCAAAGCTGCTTGTGCAAAAATTTGATAAAAGAAATTAGGCACATGCACTTCTCAAGTGCCGCATCCCAAAACATGTTGAATTCGCTTGATGCAACCCCCAAAAACTCCTCCGAAGTTTTCTTACCGAAAAAGCCACAGTCGTATCGACTCTGAATGACTTACAACCGTGAAAAGGTGGTAACTGTTGGCCACAGCGCCTACCGAACGATATTTTGCCTGAATAAATGTTTGTGTAAACAAATTCATCCTGATCCACTTACCTCTCTCACTGAGTTAATCAGAGACTAAATTAAAAAAATAAAATACAGGGGTAGACCTGTAAAAATGCTATAATTTTGGCTATTTTGATTTTTTTCATTTGAAAACATCAGTTCATTATAAGAACTAGTCAAGGAGTAAGAAAAATGTATTACTGTTCGAAGTAGCCATCCTTTGGGTTTAAGTCCTGTGAATATGGTGGCCATTGTTGCGAAGAAATGAACCTGGGAAGTTCTTTTCTAAAAAGCTTTGAATTTTGCAGCCTTTATGCGATGGTGAAAAGTCCAAAGATTTCTACCGAATTGTTTTCATGCACAAGGATAGATGTGCTGATTTACCTTGACGTCCTGTCCACTACGTACAGACTCGTACGTTTGCGTTCTCGTACTTCTGTGGATATTTTGTCTTCTTGAGAGCGAATGCTGCTAAATTCTCAGAATTAATTTTGCCCGCTCAATTCGAGTACACACCTGATAGCATTTTTAATTGGTAACACTTCGATTGCCCACCCCTGAAGGAAACTTATGAGCTTCGCTTTGACGGACAAAAGCTTAAACAGACGGCAGCATTGATCCGGATTAAGTCCGAGTTATCCGAGGATCAACTGCAGGTAGATTGTGGCATACCTTTTGCGTCTGGCGCTTCGCTGGCAAAGTTATAAATGTCACGCAAAGCGATAAAAGTTTTATCTGGCATCAGCTTCAGAAATGTATTGCTTATGTTTTTTTTTTTAAATTTATTTGGCAGTCCAAAAGTACCATTGGAGAGCTAGAGTGAGGTAAAATTTTCCTGCAATATTTAATTTATAGTAATTTTTTAAAACATACCCTCCGAGTTGTCAAAACTTTAAAGCCCTTCAATCCCTTCACTATGTCTTATGCTTCAAACACATTGAAAACGACGGTCCATGCGCCACAGGACACAACTGTAAATTGTTTACTTTCATTATCTAAACGCTTGTTTTTTTTTATGCGGAAGCGACATCATAAATTTCTATGAGTTTAACTAAAAGAAGAAAAATAGAAAAATGTTCAAATCTGAATACACCACAGTCGCGTTGTAGCCCTGTCGCCACGAAAATAAATGTCGACATAAGAGTACTATTAAAAAAAAGTTGACAGCTGTGGCCCGTAGCCCCTCTTTTCTTATGCGCTTCATGCATTATTTTGTTTTGTACCTTGGACAAATTTAGATACATATAATATAATAAAAAAAATTATTTTTTTTTAAGGAAATAAATTTTCAATTAAGAAAAACAAAAGTGAAATCGGCTGAGTTGCCTATTTTCGGTTTCATAAATGTACGGAAAATACGCACAGTTGTTTAGTGTTAAGAAATTAGCACTGACTTACTATTTTTCAAAAACACTTTAAATTTGGATTAGCAAAACGTGGCGTGAGGGTGGTAAAAAGAATGCAACCATGCAATCTAAATTAGTAGTAAATTTGCTAAATGTCAGTTGGTTCCCTTATCAGCACAAAAAGAGTGCACTGACTACACTGTCAATATGTGTAGACGTGTATCTCTTTCGGGCCAATGAACAGGCACATACATAAAAAACACTCATCTACTAAATACGATTCGAGCAGCACACATTCACTTGGCTGCTTCTCACTTACGAAGCTGTCATTTGCATAAATTTTCAACCGACACTACTTCAACACTTTCAATGCAGTTTATGTTTATGTTTTCTTGTTGTTGTTCACCTTTAATTGTTGTTGTTGTTGTTTGTTTAGCACTCACTTTAATATCACTATTTGCACAACTACAACTACAACTGCCACTGCTACAACTAAATACCTGAAAAAGAGTACCACTGCTGCCAGCCAGCCTTGTGCCTGAATTGTCCTAAATGCCGACAGTGTTGATTGTCATGCGGCTGCACTGTGTACTCTGCCGAGCTGCAAAGTGACTTCAAACTTGCAACGTTACTGCAGCATCAGCTACTTTTTGTTCTTCGTACTTTTTTGGTTATTTTCTTGCCTTTTGTTTAGAGCTGTGTACAGTTTATTATTTACACGTTACACCAGGCGGCAGAAGCCAACCGAGCAGCCAGCGCGCATCCAATGTCACCACAAGTGGCAAGCAACAGTGGCATAACAGTGCAGAGGGGCAGGCAGGACGGCATTACCGGTGGCAGTATTGGGCGCTAGCAGCTGTGGCTGTGGCTGTGGCAGTGGCAGCCTCGCATAACCTACATTTTAAGCCTCTGAAAAAGGATACACATATGGGCTTGCACAATTACACATACATACATATGTACATAAACGGATGGGTGGAAGCGAGGAAGTAGGGCTGGGGCCGTCGGTGGTCGGGTCGGCAGCACTGCAAGCAAATACTCTTCTTTCCTAGGTGGGCGGATGAACTGGTCGCAGCGCGCGGTAACGGAAATGTGTTGTGAATGAGCGCAGCTGGGGAGCCGCTGCGTATTGTTTGCTGAACGTGGGACCCGCACAACTACTGGCGCAATCACATACATACACACTTATGTGTGACAGAGTGTAACTGTTTCCAGTGTGACGTGTGCAGATTCTCCCGTATGCGAGCCGCAAGGTTGCAGCAACGCCACCAAGGCGTAATTTGCATAATAATGACAATGGAAACTAAAGACGATGTGTGTGCGTATGTGTGTATCGGTGTCTCATTTGATAGAGCAGTTGATAGAGTGTGTGTGTGTGTGGTGGTGGTTGTTGAAGGCTCAGTGCCATTTCCATGCGGGTCAGTGAATTCTCACAATTCCAGCAGCGCGCGGACGACCAGCTCATAGGTCCACACCACAATTCCAGTGGTAGTGGCATCTAATTACATGCGGCACCTGCCCATCTCTTTGCTGCCATCTCGGCCATCCCCTTCCCATCTTCCTCTCTTCCGGCCCACGCCCCTATCGAACATGGCACACTTTAGCCCCCATATCGTACCGTTGTAATGCACCGGCGTCTCCCGTGTGTACGTGTAAATCTTCTTGCTCGGTCCGTGCTGGTGTGACGACTGGCCGGAGGAGTGTTGCAGCATGATTATCACTATCAGTGCGCTGGCGCATGCCAAGCAGAGGAACACTATTACAGAAATGCACACCATTCGTTTTCGTTTGCGATCTTCCTCCTCGTCTTCGTCGGTCTCGTCGCTGGGTGATTTTTTCTTGAGCGCCTTGTGTGCACCACCACCACTCATGGAGGCTTTTCTCCCCGCCACCTTGTGATGGAATGGCCGCAGCACTTGCTCGAAGGCAGCGTCACCGAGTTCGTACGTCAGCGAGGATTTGCGTTCGAAGGAAGGACGTTTCTCGTCCATGAAGGCGGTGGCTGCCGCAGCGGAGGTCGGCGTGAGCGCTAGAGGACGCGGACTGCGCTTGATGTCGTCCACGGTGCCGCCAACCGCACTGGACAATGGACGACTGTTGCGTCGGTGGGGTGATGTGAGCTCGAAGTCGTTGCCTGACACTGCGGTGGGTGGATAGGCGCTGTCGCCGATGAAACTCTTTGACTTCTTGGTCGCACTGAGCGTCTCGCGGTACGTGCGCAGACGCATGCTGGCACTGTGTAGCGCCTTTGCCTGTTTGACGCTGGCGCTGGCGTTGGTGCCCTGGAATGCCGCCGCAGCGGCTAGAACGCTGGAACGCTGATGCACCTGCAGTTCTTCGAGGTTTTTTGGCGATAGGTAGAGAGAGCGGCCGTGTTGCGCACCGCGTTTGAAATGGTATGCGGCGGTGGCTGCGGCAGCGGCGCTGTGCAGCTGCAGTGCGTGTGGCTGGTGGCCGTGTGCTGCGGCCGCTGCTGCCGCCGCTGCAGCGGAGGTTGATGGGCGCCCATCGAGTTCGAGGCTCTGCGAGCTATGTTGACGCGAGTGCGGGTGCTCGCCGCGCTTTTTCAGGCTACTCGATGCCGTCGGTGGTGGGTGAGTGCCGCTGTGCACCATGGCTGCCGTGCCGCTGCCGTCTTCGAAGGATCCTGAGCTCTTGCGCGCTAGCAGTATGGCAGCGGCGCGCTGAGCTGCGGCTACTTCCATGCCAACATCCTCCATTTTTGTGCTGCTGTTGCTGCGCGAACGTGACTCTACGAAGAGCTCGTTTTCCAGGGAGAGATTCTTGGATGGAAAGAGCGCCGCCGCCGAACGGCCCTCCAATGACTCCATTAGTTCGTCGTTCAGTGATGGATGTCGTATTTGCGACTCGACTACCGACTCCGGTTTGATGCTCGGCCGGCGACCCGGGTCGTTGAAGGAGCGATGTGAACGGCAACCCCGGCGACTGGGTGAAGGCGAACGACTCAATTCTTTGCTGCCTGCGCCGCCGGGATGGCCAGGCATCAAGAAATTGCCACGCACTGAACTTGTGCGTCTACTCGAGGACGCCGAGGAGCCCTGCGAAGCGCCAGCGGCTGCTGCGGACAGCAACATCTGATCCATTGTGGCGGCAGAGTCTTGTTGTGCGTGAAACGAGTGGGTCTTCTTCATCTGAAAAGTGGAAGCCGGATGAACGTCAATGGTGTCAGAGCGACGAAACATATTCTTTTTAAGCGGGTGCGTGGCGCTGACCGTATGTCGATGCGACGACGGCGGCAGCATATAGTCATCGATGAATTGTATGGGCGAACTGCTGCCGCCTCGAGCGCCCCCACCTAGCGCGCCCACATCCTCACCCAGACTGCTGCTGCTGACCAAGTAGATGTCCGGTTGGTGCGCCAGCGGCACACGCACCGGCAACGGGCTGACCGCGTGCGATGTAGGCGAGCTTGTCGAGCTCGTGTGGTGATGCGCTTGCTGTTGTTGCTGCTGCTGACGCGCCACCATATTTTGAAACGAGTGTAGGCTGTGTTGCTGCTGGTGGTGGTGTTGTTGTCGTGCCGAGAGTGCAGGCGAGACGGCTCGGCTGCCGTCGCCGCCATGCATTTGATGCGCGGGTATAGTAAGCGTCTGCGGTGGTGCGGAGCGCAGTGGTAGTGGCGATGCGGACCGATGTATAAGCGGCTGTTCGACGATCAGCGAGTCGTCCAACATCATCGTCGGCGGTGAGTTGGTGCCGCCGCCGCCGCCACTACCCACATGCGGAGCGTAATTATCGATGGCCATTGAGAGCGAACGACTGATGGCTTTCAGTTTGGGTGGCTTCTTTTTGGTAGCGGGATTGTCGAAGGAGGACTTGCCCGGCGCGTTGTACTCATACTCGACGACGTCAGCAGCGGTGGCGGAGCCGCCGTGGTGGGTCATGTAACTGTGGCCAGCAGCAGCGGTGGAGGCGGCGGCAGCATGCGGATGATGGTGACTACTACCGCTGGCGCCGCGCTCCATACGGTAGTAATAGTGGTAGTAGGGGTGCCTATTATTATAGTAATGTGCAATTGTGGTGCTGGATTGGGGTTTGACGGGCGGGAAGGGTTACAATTACAGTTACGGTTACGGTTACGGTTACGGTGTACAAATAAAACAAAATTTACGGTGGCGGTGACGACCAAGGCGGTGGCTGCTACTTTTACTTGTACTGTGACTTTTACTTTTACGTTTACGTTTGCGGTGATAATTACGTTTACGCTTACGTTTACGGTGACACTTAAAGTGCGTTGGTGTGATGGTAATTTTGCGTTTACTTGCGTTACTGGAGGATTAAAAAAAGCTGAAGGTTGGCTGGAGGTTGTGGTTGTGGTTGTGGTGGTGGTGGTGGTGCTGGTGGAGGACTGGACTTTATAAGCAAAATTAGTGTTGGTGGTATTAGTGGCGATTAAATTGAATTGATATTTAGGTGCTTTCTAGTGATGGTGGTTGGTGTCTTTGCTAGCTGGGTTGCTTGGGTGCGTACTTTTGGTTATATAATTTATAATTACTTTACAGTATGAGCAATATCAAAATCTATATATATTCGTGAGCGTACACACACACACACAGATACACAAATATCGTTTAAAAGTTTGTATTTGATTATTTGTGTACTTTGAGTTTTGAGCGTTCAAGCATTTGAGCGTATAACTGAATTGAGTGAGTGAGTGAGTGAGTGAGCTAGCGAGCGAGCAATAAATCTAAATAGCATTAGCCAAAATTTTTCTACTCAAAATATGTACTCAAGTTGTCTAAATGTATTTAGTATTTGGCATTTTTGTTTGGTTTCTGTTTCTGTTTCTGTTTCTGTTTTTGTTTCTTTTTGTTGCTTGGAAGCGCATGCGCGTGAGATTTATGTTACGAAATACGATGTAAGCAAGCGTGCCTGCGTGGGTATGAGTGAGCAGCTACACGCTGCATACGAGTTTCGGTGGGTGGTGATGTTGTTGTTACCGGCTGTGAGCGTCGTACATCTGAGAGCGAAACTATGAGATTAGGTGCGAGCGAGTATAAAGCGCGTATTTGGCTCGCGAACGACTCAAAGTGGTGTCTTCGGTGTGCTGTTGAACGCTCTGCGGCCCATTCAGCTATACCACTTGCGCTCACCTCTTATGGACTTAAGTGCTGTTCTAGTTAATGTTGAGTCGTTTTAAAAGTTTAAAGGTTTTTTGCTTAGAGGTTAACTTTTTAAGTTTTGTGCATTTCTAATTTGTTCTTATGCTCTTTCTTTTGTTATTCTCTTGCCATAATTACATTTTAATTTAGATTTTAGATTTTTAGGTTTGGTGTTGGATGTTCGTTTTGGCTTTAAAAGTATAGTATACATTTATTTTTATATATATATTTTTTTAATTTTTAATTTGTGCTATCTCTTTTTATACTTTGCATTTATCACTTGGTGCAAGCTGTGTTCTATTTGTTGCTGTTGTTTCAACATAACCATTTCGCTTTTAAATAAAGACAGTAATCACAACTAGAATTAGAAGAAAAAAGAAACACGTGACACAAATACAAATAGAAAATATTTGACTTGTCAAAAAAAAATGAATGCTGATGGAAAGTGTGTGTGTGTGTAAATGATGTAACTGAGAGCGTGTATAAGCGATGAGCCCATAACTGATTGAAGAATGCGTTCATATGAGTGTGATTTCGAACCAAAGAGGAAAAGTATTTAGGAAGAATTACTTGAGATGCGATATTTAGGAAAGTAATTGTGAGTTTCGATAGAAATGAGTGCGAAATAAGAGTACATTTTAGTCAGTGCCAGAAAGAAAGTGCAACATATAAATGTCATACCTAAATTAGCGCTTTGAGCGTTGTGCTTGTGTGCTCTCTTTCTACAGCACATACAGTTTATATACATCAGAAGAAGACAGGCTGATAGGTGCCACACCCAATGCGCTAAATTAGGTATGGTCCTAAGTGAGTGTGAATGAGCTTATAAGGAGTGAATGAGTGATTTGATAATAGTTGAGCAAAAAACATTTAAACAAATAAACGAAATTTTTTTTTTTGAAAGAAAACTGGAAAGTTTGGGTGATGAAAAAAGTGAAATACTACAGTATACTTAAGGTCAGCTATTGAAAGTTTTAGAAACATGGGATTGGTTATTTGGAGTTGATATTTAATATTTTACGAATTTTAGGTTTGCTTCCCTTCCGGAAAAAATAATCATGGAAAAAAATATAGTTTAAGGCAAGATATAGAGAACTCATAAAAAAGGCTGGGTTGTTTTCGGATTTTGTAGGCTTTTGTTTTTGTTTTGGAATTTTTCGAATCACTGAGAAAAAAACTACAAAAGCTACTCATTATAATAAATAGCATAAAAGTAATTAGATACTTATCTCTATGATCTTAGAAAAGAAATTTTCTTACTTTTTATTAAATAACCTTCCCTGCTTAGGAAAGGGCTATGTACATTCCAAATCCATGGAGGTGGGTCAAATTAACCTTCACACCAAATACAGTTAGGGCCTCACATGTTTCCCTAAGGGATACCAAAGTAATCAGTCCTTCGTAGTTTCTTTCAAAAACGCTTAAGAGACAGATCGATTTGCACATAAGGGGTTGGGATCCCTAGAGGTCGTTTGTGCTCAAATCAGTCGGCAAGGGCAGATGACTAGAATCAGTTTAACACACTGTTGTAGGGAGAACTAAGCAGATTATATCCATGGAGGACTTAAAAGAATACAATATCTGAAACCGATATCATGGAAAATTATTCACGGGTCGATCAAAGTTGAATGAAAAAAAGGGATGACGTTGTCTTCAACAACTTCAAATTTAAGCTTTCGAATCGTTGATATATTTTTCAAGCGGAGGTAGCCGCCATCAACAAAGGAGCCGATACGTATGAATGCAATATTTTTTACACTCAAAAATGATTTCTAAATCCGCCGCTTTAAATCACTTGCTATAAGCCATATTTAGATTGCAGGTTACTGCGATATCAGAATATAACTGCATGACCGAGGGATTAGCAATCCTAAAGAATTGTTACTTTTGGTCTGCTTCTGGACAGTGGATGGTTTTTAGATAACCTCCGTGAAGACTGGGCGAATATCTTAGAGTGCAAGGTCGCCAGGTATTTCTGGTCACGGATCGGCCCGTGGTGGTCTAGGGAGCTCTTAGAACTAGACAAATTACATCTAAAGTTGCTGATGGGTGTTCTGACTGGTTATTATTCGAACGGAGTCCCATCTAGGTCTCAAAATCACCTAAAAAAAAACTCTACTAGAGCGATGTATGGAGGATGATAAAAAAATCTCCTAGCCAGCTGTCCGAATTTTGAGGTGAAACTTTCTCTGCGAATAAATTTCTTATTGAAACATCACGATTTTTTCTATGAAATATAACCTTTCGAAATTTATCATCAATCAATAAAACAAATTTTTGGGAAATCACAATAAATCAATTAGTACATACATATGTATACATATACAAACGTGGTGTAATTTTGTAAAGGATCTTAATGATTTAGCAAATTACAGAATTGGTTTATATTAGGTATATCTAATAAACAATTGAAAGTATAGTAGACAAATATGTGCACACAATGAAAATGAAGAATGGGCCGAGAGTTGAGTGCAAACTGAACCAGTTTCATTGAGTGAAACATTTTTAATAACTCTTCAGAATATATTTGGAATAACATACAATTTAGAAAATTTGTAAGTATGCATGCACTTTAGGGTGGTCCTTAAAATATCAACATCAAAAAATAGAGACAGCCACGAAAATTTCAAAGTTAAAAACATTTACGGTTAGAGAATTTGGATTTCAATGAAATCGCCAAAACTTTTCTTCGACCAGCTATAACTTAAAGCGTGTATGAATTTATATGAATAAATTTCAATAATATGCCAAACTAATCAGATTCCAAGTCAAAATTTTACCGATTTTTTGGGAATAAAAAAATTTAATTTCTTCAAGCCGTGACAGCGACTGTAAAAATTTGTTAAAAATTTTGAAATTTTCGTGAATATCTTTATTTTCTACGTAGAACAAAATAAAGGAGTGCCTCATACAAAATTTAGATGTTGATATTTTATGGACTATCCGAATGTATTACATACTTGACAATTTAAAAATGTACATCGACTTTTATATGTAAATTTTTAAACATTAATTTAACAATGTTTTAATTTTTTATTGTTTATTAGTTATTTACAAGTTTAAAACATTCATTTTATTTCCATATTACATTTTTCAGAATTTCACTGTTGTTCACATTGCTAATGTAGAAATTCTATTTTCCCCCCTACTAAGCATGCACGCACGCACATGATTGATGGTTTACCTGCTAACCAATGAACCGCTAACGCATTCACAAAGCGACATAGTTATGTAAATGTTTCATCCTCCATATCCAACTTCGTTTTTACCACGTTCATTACTCACATTTCACACTTTCCACCACAACTTTCTCTGCACATTCACTCACACAACCCGCTTCAAAATAAGACAGATCCTACTACCGCAAAGCGTCCTCCGTAGTTGACAGGCGAGCGCCATAAATAATTCGTCAGTTCGTCAGTGTACGGGCGGCTGTGCGACAATTTGCTGCGTGTCGTGTCGTGTCGCCTCTTGTCACACAAACTCACCTCTCGACTGCTGTGAGAAATGCAATTTATTATCTGTATCTGTCCCCACCATGACGGATATCCGTTAGTTT
The DNA here is from genome assembly GCF_013731165.1 of Rhagoletis pomonella. Taxonomy (NCBI): domain Eukaryota; kingdom Metazoa; phylum Arthropoda; class Insecta; order Diptera; family Tephritidae; genus Rhagoletis; species Rhagoletis pomonella. Next base: position 68,954,639 of record NW_023458561.1, on the reverse strand, counting down.
TTCGTATATTTATGTTGTTGGATTTTTATTGTTTCTATGTGCAACTCTTGAAAATGACTTATTTGCTCGTCTTCATGTAAATGTGTGTCTTCTTTTGCGTACCGCCTGCCCCGTCGGCCTTTAAAATATCTATACATCCGCTGGAGTCGGATTTCCGTCGGCAAATGTAATTCACCTTAACAAAATATGAATGCAACTTCTTTTTGAATGTAGTATTCAAATTTAAAATGTTGAAAAAAAATTAATTTCTAAACTCTAATCAATTTAGTCATTGCTTGCCGTTCAGATGTGATATCTTTGCAATTTTTGGAAATCTGGAAAATTGGATAAAAAGTTGCTTGAGTGAATTAAACGATTTTGTTACCGAAGCAGCGCAAAATAATTCCGAAACGGGAACTCTATAAAAACGAGAACAACAAATTCTATGTTACTTTGTAGGTTAGTTCGTTTAGGGACCGTTTTCTGAAGTAACCTTTAACTTTAAAGCTCACTTTATATTTAAAGGTTGGATTAAAAATGAAACTATGTCTAAAGTTAAGCATTTCTCTTATCGGTTTTTGACGTATGTACGTTTTACTCGGTGGTCTCAAAGCTCCATTCTTTCCCTTGAGGGAATATTTAATATACTTAAATTTAGTAGATTCCCCTTCTTGTTTGCCTAAGGACGATCGCTACCATTTTAGAGGCTTTTTTGCTCAGTTATGGTTTGTCTTCACCAAATATTTTGCAAGCTTGTTTCTTAGCCAGTCCCAGACCCAGACTCAAAAATGCCTCAAATGCTGCATGAAAGATGCTTTCATCCTTTCCCAGAGATAGAGACAAAGTTACACCGAGTTTTTCACTCTTAGCCTCTTCTTAGTCTACCAAAGACAGTTTGATCTGTCGTTTTTTGATTGTTTTCATAAATAGACAACAACCCACGGCACGGTGAGCGGTTTGGTAATTTTATTTTATTTTATTATTTTTTCAAATATTAACTTTAATTATTTTTCTTAAAAGTTTAGGTTTTTTTCTAACAAAAACCAAATGAATCCATATTTCAAACTTTGTACAAAGATTATAAAAATCAATAAAGTTTCATCAAAATTTCATACTGTTCTTTCAGAATTTTTGGAATATTTGGGTTGGCAGTTTTAAAATATAGAAAATAATTAAAATTAAGTTAAAAAAAAAAAAAATAGTTCAAACAAGATGACCGTAACACTTTTTAACCACTTCTCTTAGCCCAGGCAAGTATGTAACTTGCTTGGGAATTTTGCGAGTACAGATTCTGGAATATATATATATATATATATGTAGAGGTCTAAAATCTTATGCTGTTTCGCGGTTTTTTATTGCTGGCTTGCGAATTTAACAAAAATTTACCCCTCCTTCACCTTTTTCTAATATAGGTCATTGTGATAAGGACTTTAAAATGATTTCTAAAAAATGCTTTGAAACCAATAACACTTTTCATGTCAACCAAATAAATAGTTAGGAATAGTAATTTGTTTAACCTTTACATTTCCTCTTCAAAATCAAATTCATTCAAAATTTCAAGCAATAAATTGAATGAAATTAATTTGGCTTTTGAACAATGTAACCAAATAGAATACTAATTCCATAAATATTTGAATACTATAATTCCAATATGTAGAACAAAAACAACGATATTCACATGAAATCAGTTTTGTGATGACATAAATTAACTGAATTCACTAAGCCGATGATGTTTGCATAAATTAGTATTAATGTTTGTATGTATATGTAAATCTATGCATGAAATTATTCTAAACACCACCCACAGCATATTGGGTCAATTGAATTTTGTAGATACTTAACGCTAAGTTGGTCAGCAAACGCTTGCGGCGGAATGGTAAAGTCCAAATTGCCGATGGCTATGCCGGTAACGCTTTCGAGTGGGGGTACTTAGTTAGCCTATTTGCACAAATTACAACGATATAGAGCCTTAAAATAAATATACATAGGTACATATACATATGTATGTAGAAAGTCATTACTTAAAAGTAGGCTCAATGACGGATGTGGGAAAATATCATTTTTATTGCACCCATAAAACCTTGGTCAAGAAATACGGTGCGCCCAAAATGCAAATGTAATTTTTTAAGCGCGTTTAATGCATTGTTTTTATCAAATATCGAAGGCTTATATTGAATACCCTCTATCTGCAATTTTCACAAAAACTGATGTGAAATCTTGTTTTCGTAAATTTAATAGTAAATTCTTCTGCCCTCGATATGTATTTCGTATGGGGAAATTAAAGCAACAGCAATAAGAAGTATTTCCATATATACATATATATGCCGCTTTCTAATTTATTAAATGCCGCTAAATGAAAACAAGCGCTTGAATGCAATATAATTTATTAAACTACCTCTCTGTATGTGTGCCTTTCATCGGCCTTTTCTCAACAAAGTTAAATATTTACTATCAACTTAAATCTGCTTCATGTCTGTTCGTCATCTTATGAATGCACATTAAATTCATCTCCTTTGGTTTAATAGCTTTTTACTCTTTTCACTCTGTGTACTTAAATATGTTGCCTGATGGCGCCCACGGGCATGCAATGATTTTTTACTCAAAATTATTCTTCATTAAGCTCGTTCACAACTCTACAAACTTTGCTGAAAAGATGCGCATTTATAGCGGCTGCAAAAGCTAAAAGTCTTCGCTGGAACGAGTGAATGAAGCGCAAAATTAAGATATGTTTAATGGTGGTACGAGGCAAGTAAATTTAGCTCGGACGAAGGAAGGTATGCACGCAAACATATTTCTGCATTGAGTTCAAATATTTATTTCTTATATGTATGTATGTATGTATGTCTGTTGATATGCAAATTATGGACTCGCAAACCACTGAGACGATTGAGCTTATTTACATAGCACATGTGTTTTTTCGGTGGTGTCTACTGTGCCTGGGGCCAAGGTATATAAAAAAAAAAGTATTTACTGTCCGAATTGATTCAAATTGAATGGAATCGATATATCGCAAAATACTGCATATCGTTCTAAATGGATGTGAGCTGTGAGAAGAACCATAACCTTCTCAGCCAAGGAATCTCCGACCATCTTTTGATGTACCAATTTGGCTATGCGGGAATTGACTACCCAGCAAAAAACACGATTACCACAGAAACGAAAGTGGAAACGAGCTAGGCGATGGGAATCGCTTACCCTTTCGCTTCAAGAAGGCCTTATTTTAACATGGGCATGTCATTGGAGGTAAGCCCTTACCCGCAGCATTACCTTCAAACGAAGGGAGAACGCATGGATAAACAGAATCCAGAGAAGCAAACAAAGAATGCCTTACAGAGAAACTAATGTAGAATGCCTAGATAAGTACATACTCATTTATATTAAATTTAAATCAGAAAATGTCTTAAAAGATTAAAATTAATTAAAATTTTTATAAATCAGCTTTTATACAAACATATGTATGTATGTATTTAGGTATTTAGATTTTCTTAAAAATCGGTATGTACATACATGCATATTTAACTAAGCTTAAAATTGTACTTCCTCACTCTTGTACTTCACTTCATTGACTGACTTCAACTTCGCTGCAAATTGAACAAAGCAAAACATGATTTTTATGCGACACAAATTTCCACAGAAAGTAACGGTAGAAAAAGAATTTTTGGGTATTCATTCTATTTTTCAACTGACTACGATGCAGCATTCTACTTTGCATTCTCCGAAATGAAGCAAAGAAGCGAAATAAAAAAAATATTGTTGGACATTCTACTTTGCATTACCGGCAATGCCTAAAAGAAGCGGAAAAATTCGAAGGCATTATAACGCTATGCCTTCTAGAACACGTTACCACTAAAAGCGATTACCGATTTTTTGCTGGGTATTGCCTGCGACTAACTTGTGATAGTGTTCAAAAACATTGCTACAGTTTGTGTGATTTTCAAAAGTGACACAACTCAAAATCTGGCATTTTTGAAATTATGCACTAAAAATGTACGCAGAGCTTTTATTTACCTCTCAGCTGAATCTGGAGCAAATTTTCGTTATAATTTGTTTAAAAAAACCTAAGTTAAAGTCTGCCTTATATATTAGGATGTGCCCATATGATTAGGATGTGGTACCAAATAGTTTTTCGCTTTTTCTGACGAACGTATAATTTTGAGTTGTGTCACTTTTGAAGATGGTGTGCGATATGTATGTACATATGTACGTATGCATGCACCCCTTAATGCTCAGATTTATTTATATTAAAATACTTCAAATGGAATTAATGTCAACAGTAAAATTGAGCTCGAAAAGTAAAGCAAATAGACATCTAAGAAACCACAACTGAAGAAGCAGCGGTTGCGAACAGCTGGAATGGCATAAACTTGGCAGAAAACTGGGCGCTGGGTATTTGACGATTAAGCGCCGTTGCGCGTGAAGCTTGAAGCTAATTTTGCTGTGGAGTTTAGAAGAAAAAAAAAACTAGCATGTGTTGTTTAAATTCTGGCTCACTTGTGTGTGTATGCGAATAAGTGAAAAGCGTGCGAATGCGCGCGTCTTCTTGTTGCGCGTGCGATAACGTATTCGGCACATTGCCTTTTTGGGTGTGAGAACTTTAAACGCGGACATAATACTTGTTTGAATAGTGTAAGTACGAAAGCGTGACAATGCACAACGAACCCATATCCAGCTGTACAGTTACATATATAAGTAAATACAGATTTATATGTATGTGTGTATGTATGTCAACATATGCGATGGCGACTGGCGACTAACAAAGCAGGGCAAGTCAGTTTGCCGCACTGTAGTGAATGAGTGGAAGAAGCAGAATTCACCCGGATAAGCAAATAAATCACATAACAAAGCAATTTGCATATCCTTCCGATGCCACACAAGATATGTTTGTATGAAGAAACCACAGCTACCCAAAATCCGCGAAATATGATATCGAGCGACATGTGAGTAGGGAAGACATGAAGGACATGTGAAATATATTTATGTGTGAGTAGGTATTCAAGTAAGGGTGCTCCCCCAACTACTTAGGCTAGCTGGCGTTTAAACACAACTAACTACTAGTAAATATGCGAAAGGGGTTTCCCCTGCAAGTGTCATGCGCGATAAATGATATGAAAATAAACCGCTAACCGGCCTGAAAATCTGTTGAATGCTTTTATGCGGTTTTGTGATGTGTGGAAAATGTTGCTACGACCAAATTTGACTCCGTTTAAGGGAACGATTTATGTTTAACTTTATGTAATGATTCTTTATTATTTTATAAGCCGTTTATAAAATAAATAATTCCGATTGCATTCTCTATAAAAATTTTAATTTGCCTAGAACTGTTCAGGATAAGATCAAAATATAAAAATTAGTTAACTAATTTTGAGTCTAAAGCTATGCGTGCAACTATTTTCCATTGCTCAAGCGATGGCCATTAGTTTTTTAGCATTTTTCTTATTAGACTTGAAACATATTTTCGCTCTACATTTTCTCTTTTACTCTCCAATTTCCCGACTGTGTTAGGGCGGACCAATAACTGCACCTTTCATTATTTTTCTACTTCTACTTCGCTTCCTTGCGTGCAATCTTCTAATTCAAAATATGTGTAATCATAAATGTTTACTATAGACAGCACCAGAAGTCCTGGCACGAAACAATGATGATTTATATCACAAATTCACATGTAAAAATATGTAAGTAGATTCCATTGTGTAACATGTCTATATGCTAATCATCGATTGCTTATAATAATGCCAGATCAAAATGCAAATGTCCCCAATGTCCCAAATACCTAAATAAATGGTCATTTGATTTGATTTTTTTTGCATTTCAGCAACTAATGCGTCTTCATGTCTCTTAATGCTTTTCGATTGAATGGAGCTAATCAATTCGTAACTCTAATTTATTATGAATGTGTACATAAATAAATAGTACATCTGTATGTATGTATGTACAAATGAAAACATCCCTGCCAGCATTTTCTATCGCGGAAGTCACGGTGAAAATCAAATCCGATGACAACGCTATTTTTTCGTATTATTATCCGCTGTCGCGGCGAACTATTTCGATAGAAAAAATATAATTTGTGCGAAATAGTCAGAAGTTTTTAAGAAAATTCTTCGGTAACTAAGGTATTTGATAGGACTACGTTTTACTTTAAAACTTGCAATCACAGCCGCAGAGTTGCTTACGCCATTTCCATTTTCGACTTAGATGACAACCTCAAGTACCTGTTCTATACTATATTTCAACTACATAATTTAAAAAGCTGTTAAAAAATATACATATGGTAAAAGTCGAGTAACATAATAAATCAAAGAAGGAGTGATAGATATTGCCGAAATTCGGCAGCTTTTTTAGTTCTTTAAGGGTCTCGAACGTTTTTTCATTTTCGTTTTAGTCGCTGGCTTCGTGAACGTATTCGTATTGGTCATCGCATTCACCTTCGCGTTCATTTTAGCCTCTGTCTTCGCAACCAAATTCGAATAACACTTCGCATTCGATGTCGTATTCTCCTTTGTATTCATCTTCGATTTCGTCTTCGTGTTTGTATTCGAATCTTATTTATATTCGTTTTAGTTGCTGCCTTCGTATTCGTATTCGTATAAAAATTTAAAAAGTAAAAATCGTGCCTTCAACTTATTGAGCAGATAGAGAAGCGATAAAAATGGCTTTTTTGTTTTTTGTGAAATGATTTACTATCGCCTTATTAAATAACTTCCAATAGTTTCGAAGTAGTGGCATCGTGGCGATAGGCGATATAAAACAACACTTCCAATTGCTGGCAGGGTATGAACGTACAAATTGTACGGCGAATTCCAATTGTACGAATTCCAGCAAATAAAATGATTGATAATACTTTAGTTTATCGATGATTTCCTTGGATTTTTTCACTTTCGATGCTCTCGATTCGTATGCGCCAGTGTTCTTGTGTTGCAATGTGTT
>NW_023458561.1:68910966-68942736 GCF_013731165.1 Rhagoletis pomonella | reverse complement strand
CGGGCTGCTGTATTTATTGTTCGCCCAATTTAGTTGGAATAAAATGTGAAAGTCTTGCAAATGGAACTTTCAAGTTTCTCCACTTTAGAAACAGTAACTTTACCGTTTTTTTTTTAATTACGATTCCCGTAGTACTTCACTTTTGCAATAGGATGTGGTTACATTGTATAAAAAGAAAAGTTACAAAATCGTCCACTCTAAAAAGTGCATGGAAAACAACTACTGAAGGGTGTCTATTTTTCAACCATAATCTGTGTAAATATGCGCAATATTCTGAATATGAGATGTTTAAAAAATATACATAATTATACAAATGAAATGTTGAAAATTGCAAAAATTTTGGAAGTAAAATTACATTTTCTTAAGTGCTCATATTTACTAAATTTTAAACACATTATGTGTAATTTTGCTCTAGCGACACATTTTGGTATGTAAAAGCAAACAGACAGTGTTTAATTTTATTACACGGTGTGTAAAGTTGCACTCATTTGGAGAGGAAACTGGTTAGCTCTCTTTGCATGCGTAAATTTAAACAAAAACTTTTTACAACAAATTTTAAACATTTTATGTGTAAATTGTGAAACTGTGAATATTAAGTGTTTAGAATTAAACACACAAATTTGAAATTTGTTCTACGCAACCCATTAAGAAAGAAAACGGGTTACCTCTCTTAATATTCGCAAATTAAAAAAAAAAAATAATTTAGAGTGTACATATATATGATTTCTAAATATTTTACGGTGTTCCGAAAGATCTTTTTACAAGCATACATATGTATGTATGTTTGGTTGGGTCAAATCTTTAAATATATGTATTTGAAACCAACTGCCCAACTCGAGACTTGAAACTTCAAGCTTAGCGCAGAACTCGATGACAATGCAATATGAGAGATGAATTAATCCGCTTAGTGATGCAGGAGTCGAGATATTTGAAAACCCCGAACTTGAAGACCGATTTGTTTCATATTAGGAATGTATATTGCCTACATGAAAGGAAATAGCTCCACAAAAAATTAGCCAGTAGGTGGCGCGGGAGTTGATATATTTCGAAAAGCTGCATTTGTGGTCTGATTTAGTTTATAGTTAAAATATGCCTGTATGTATTACTTATATAAAATGGAATAACTACACAAAAAAATTTTACCGATAGCTGGCGCAGGAGTCGGGATAATTCGGGAAGCCTGAATTTATGGTTCGATTTGGTTCTTACTTGGAAAGCTTGTTTAGTACCTGACTAAAATTAAAAAAAAAAAAATTGTTTCGACAATGGCTTTTTTACTCTTCCACTAGTGTTGAATGCCAAATTGGTTTGAATGAATTCTTAGCATTTCTTACTTAAAAACAAACTCCGGATGTTGTATATATATATATGCATATGTAAGTATATGTATAAAGGTGATTAAATATGCTATGGAGAAATTATGCATGTCTAATTTCAATTCTTGGCAAGTGGAAAATTGACAATATCTACATATGTACGTATGGGCATAAATATATATGCCCTTAATGCTAGACTGAGTGAAGCAGAGAAAGTCAAAGTCCCGCCTTGGAAACGTTGTTGTGTACCGCTGATTGTAAAATTCCTACCCTCAAAATTTCTTGCACTAAATATACCGTTTCTTTATGAATACATAGTCAGCAAATCATTAAAAAATACGCCAAATTACTTAATGGAAATAGGATTCCTGATATATCAATAATACATTGCTGACTTACTAAGTAGTGAAGTGTAACGCAAGGCAAGCTTGATTGCGCAAGCTGAATATTTTATCTGTGGTGTCAGATCTTGAAAACAGAATAACAATTCGGAAAAAATCGAAAAAGTTGCATACCGAGTATGAGCAAAATTGTGAAATGTGACTGCTTGATTTAACAACATAAATAAATTTTCCATTTGCTAATGTCATCATCCTTGCACGGAATGTGAGACTATCCTGTGGGGGGAAGCAAATGTGAAATTCGTTTTGTGAAGTCTGTATTGACATAAAATGATTTGTACATATCGAGCCCTAACCGCCAAAATAACGTAAGCGACATTTTTTTCAAAATTTTCTTTTTAATACAGAAATGCATCTAGATGCTCTAGGAATATTTCTACATCAAAAAGAAAATTTTGAAAAAAATGTCGCTTACGTTATTTTGGCGGTTAGGGCTCGATATGCATATATCTATGGCATTTTGAAAAAAAAAACAACCTAAGTGACTTTAGAAAGCTTGAATTTGGACTAAAGGAAAAAAGTTAGCTTTTCAAAGTTTTTGTTTTTGGTTTGTGAAGCTTCACACTCTTATATCTTAAACTAAACCTATGACCAGTTAGTTGCTAAAATATTCTTACGGATCCAATGGAATATATTGCTTTAAAAAGAAAATGTTCGCGCAAACCCGAGATAAGTTGTTTTATGAAAATCCAGTTGAAAATATGATATGATTTGAAATGATGTAAATTGAAGTGACGCAGATTATTTTGCACACACTTTTGTCGGCGAATGTGGCATAAGTTTCCACTTAGCTCTGTGGCTTTCTGTCTGGGTGGCAGTGCCAACTCACAACTTGCACTTAAAAAATACAATAAGAAGCCACAACAACACGCAACATCTAGTGTAAATCTAACAAATGTCTGTTAAATCAAGTGTAATCACAATAACACCAACAACAATGCAGAGCAGATTGCATAAAAGCAAATAAAGGTGAGTGTGCAGAAAATGTGTGTGGGGAAAATAGATATAGCATAAAATATATTTGAAGCGTGTGACAGCAAGAAGGAAAAATCTTCAAAGTGAACTTAGACGCACGCAATGGATTTCAACTTAGTTGTTGTTTTTTTTTGGGTCGCGATTTCTTTTAGGATTTTTAAGGCAGACTGCAGGAAAACATTAAAGTGGTAAAAAAAAGGTATGCGAAATTTGATTGGAATGGTAATGCATAGTGTACAAGTTTGAGCTAGCATTTGGAGCGACGACATAGACTACGACTTCACGCTGAGTTATTTTCCTCACACATGAAAAACAATTTTCTTCTGGAAAATGGCGAAGTTGATATGAAAAAATCTGGTTGGCAGAAGCTTTTTACTATACAACTGCGGTCAGTTGTTCTGCCCTATGAAAGTCAAAGTTATGGTCCCGCACACTCCTACACGCCTCTGGAACGGCAGTAGAAGCTCTGAATTTCGGCCTAAAGGCACTGGGTTGACACCAGGCTTTTGTACGCTCTTGGACTCTCTATTCTGCTTAATTCCTGTGACTGGAATGTGGCAGATAGCCATCTCTTCTTCGTTCGTTGCCTGTTAAGTCGAACTTTTCTTCCACTTTGGGTTGTGCGAATGGATGTTTTCACAGAAATGTGGGGACCTTCTATAATAAACCAATTCGGAAAATTTTTGTGAAAACATTTTTTTTTTTAAATTTATTTTCTGCTTTCTAAATAAGAATCGATCGATATTTGAAGAAATCTTAGAGTTTGTGATGGCCTTTCTTTCAAATCTGGAACTTGCCAAGCGTTCGCTCTAAAGTAAGCAACACTAAAGTGCCATTCTCCATAGGTCCTTTATTAAACTTTTTGTTGGTGACCTTGGCGTCTGATTGCCTCCAGCTTTCCGGTTTCTAAGTTACAGTTCATTAGCGCTACTGCCAATAAATTATTTGAGTAGGATTATCAAACTTTTCCGTTTACAAGAGAGTTTAATTCGTTTAAATTCGTTAAAATGCCTTTCGATCGTAAAACTTTATCAAAAGAGTCGTTAAGCTCTATTCGAGTGAAAGAAATTACTATCATCTCTTTTTCCAGGAAAAGCTAAAAAATCGAAAATTTTACTGGTTAATCGCTCGATGGATGTGCTGCACTTCCGCAGTGGCCAATGTGTGGTCCAATGTTGGGTTGATTTGTTGGTGAAGTGCGCTTTTACATTGGCCTTAACATATTTTTGGCAACTGATTTGTTTATTCATAGCTGTGAACCCAATTCATTCATGTGTGCTTACATATATTTACACTCAAGCATACATACATACATATGTACATTCTTTTGTTAGCTCCATTGCACTGCCTGCTGAAATTTGAGCTTATAAATATTTAATATGCCTGCATGTGTGTGTGTGTACGATTGTGGTGGGGTGGTGGTGAAAATTTGCAGCAATTTTGTGACTTTCCATTGAGTTGTTGTTGTGTTGCTTCCTTCCCTCTTTCGAGTGGATTATCAATTCAATGGGTGTTGTAGTCTTCCACTGCATGTATGGGTAAGCTTTTTGTTACAATGGTCACAGCTGACGCTGATGAAATATTTATACGAATTCAATTTGAATATCATTGAATATTTCATTTTCAATAATAATCAATGGGCAGTTGGTGGAAAACCGCTGCGTAACAAAAAAATATATATACACCAATAAGCGGATCACAATTTTTTTCTCAGAGCTGCTGAATAATAACATATTATTGATACAATTTTTATTCGTTTATGGTTATAGTTTTTTGTAGGATTATATGTACTTACATACTTTGTTGCAAATTTTTAATTTGTTTGCAAATTTTTAATTTGTTTGCCAGTTTATTTTTGTAACTCACTGTGATATAAATATGTATGTACATATTCGGTAATATTGACGTTCGACATTCGAGTGGTGGCGATTGCTAATCTGCTTGTCAAAAGGCATTTTTGCTGGGGCACAGTTACATATGCTTGTTGAAGTACATCCACACACACACAAACACACACACACACAAGGATGTGCTTGTGCGCCTGTGATTGCAACTTCGAAAGTATGCAGGTGCGTGCGCATTTGTAAATGTGCAAGTATGTATGTAGGTGTGTAAGTGAATACATACAATCAGCTTAACAAGTCACTTCACCTTTGACACATTTCTCATTTGTCGGTGTTGATGGCAAATTACTTTCTACTTTGAAAATCTCATTTATTTACATTTCGAAAATTAATTTTGCTGTGACTGTTAGTCATTAATACATATCAAGGCAAATGCCAATTAAGTGGTTTAATTACTTTTCAGAGAAACATATGTACGCTTGTATTTATTTACAAGTATATACTTACATCAGTTTGAAATTTTGTATTTTCGAAAAATAAAAAAGTGACTTATAATATGTATGTATGTACATTAGGGTGGTCCAAAATTACACTGGAAAATCAACCACCAAGCTGAAGAATATCGAAAAGAAGGTGACCCGTATTTTTTTTATTTTGAAATCTGTTGATATTTAACCGTACCGATGAGCTTTGAAGTTTTATATATATTTTCTATATATAGGGAAAGTAAATTTTTTCGCAGGATTGCTAAATATAAATAATAAATATTTTTTTTCTGATAAAATAAGAATATTTTCCTTCAGAAATTTTGCTGAAAAAAAATTGTTGCACCACCCTAATGTACATAAATGCTATTTCAAAGAGGCATGCTGGTGAGTATGTGGGTGATTCGTGACAGCCAATTGGATTTTATGATATTCTAAGTGAAAGATTAAAAGCCAAACGTCGTTTTGAGTTTTTTTCCATTTAAAATCAAAATTAATTTTAACTTTCCGTAATTTATTTTTATTCCAAATATCTGAAATATTAAGTAAAACAAGTCTATGATTAAATTAATTTCACATAAAATTTACACGGTAAAAAGAGTAGGAATTTCCAGAATCTACAGTTGTATACGGTGAACACATTCGCGGAAAACTTCAGCCATGACGTTGCTTCAGGTGTCTCGATCACATATCGGGAAGCTGCATGGTTTCAATGTGATGAAAATTGGGAATGTAAGATTAGATACAAATGGGCTCTTTGCGGCAAGATAGGCGGTATTTATTTACACATGTACATATATGTAAATATTTATGGCTGCTATATACTATATGTACATACTTATATTCATAATCGCAGGTATTTGCAACACTACAGTAACACGAGTTTTTTCGATACCGTGTTTGATGCCATATAAACAAGGTAATTGTAAGCATTAAAAACAAAACATCATTCATCCACTTTTGACCGCCAGTGTACTCTAGAAAAGCTTAGCCGGTGGGCCGAGCAATGTGGCCTTAGAGTGAACCCAGAGAAAACAGAATTAATGCTCTTTACGACAAGAAATAAGGTCCCAAGCTTTGAATTACCAAAGCTAAATGGACAAAGGCTGCGATTATCTAAACAAGCGAAGTATCTGGGAGTCATACTGGATCCTAAGCTAAGTTGGAAAATAAATATTGAAGAGAGAGTAAAGAAAACGAGCATTGCTTACTACTCCTGTAAGCGGCTTTTTGAGAAGACATGGGGTCTCAATCCAAAAGTTGTACTCTGGATGTATACAGCGGTTGTACGACCGATCTTATGCTACGGTTCTTTGGTATGGTGGGTGGACAGCCTTAAAGAACTAATATAATCAAGTGAAATTAGGCAGAGTTCATAGAGCTGCATGCATCGGGACCACAGGGGCAATGAGAACTTGCCCTACCGATGCCCTAAATGTTATTACAAACCTATTTCCTATAGACCTTCACATACGGCACACCGCATCACTATCGGCTATAAGACTTAGAGAACTAGGTATATGGAAAGAAAGAACGATCGGGCATAGCAGTATAATTTCCCGTTTGCCACCTAAGTTGAAGCTGGCAACCGATTACATTCGACATGAGGTAGAGTTTCACAGGCCTTTCGGGGCCATTCTTCCGTCGCCGGAAGCCGACTGGGATGGGGAACTTGATATCTCTACCTGAACACATCACATGTACACCGATGGCTTCAAAATGGAACGCGGAGTTGGAGCAGGTATTTACTCTGAGTCACTGGGAGTAAAAAGATCAATTCATCTGCCCGATTTCGCGAGTGTCTTCCAGGCAGAAGTATTCGCTATAGTCGTAGGCTGCCGTCTCTTAGAACGTATTGGATTGCGTCACGGCGAGCGAGTAGCCATTTTCTCAGATAGCCAGCCGGCCATTAAGGTCTTAGCGTCTTTTACAACAAGGTCGAAACTAATCAAGGAGTGTAGGACACTGTTAAATACAGTAAGTCGTCAACTCGATTTAGATTTAGTTTGGGTCCCTGTTCATAGCAACATTCCCGGAAACGAGGCTGCAGACGAGTTAGCCAGAGAGGGTTCCACATTGGTGTCGATCGAGGACCGGATCTCACCCGCAATTGGAACCTTAAATAAAGACATATTTCTCCACAATCTCCGGAGATCGGATCAAAGATGGCGCACCGTAGCAGGCTGCCGTATATCCAAACTATTGTGGCCTGCGTACAGCCCTGAGAGAACATACTATCTACTAAGGAAACCCAGATCTGACGTTGCTGGGCTTGTTGCGACTCTTACTGGGCATTGGCCGATTGGTACCCACGCGAGAAGGCTGGGAATCGCCTACAACGCCCTCTGTAGAAGCTGCAGAGATGAGAACGATCAGGAAACAGTAGAACACCTGCTCTGCAAATGTCCAGCTCTAATTAGGAGCAGAAATACTATGCCAGGAGCATATGAGTTCACATCGTTACGTGAGCTATCTGATGTACGTCTCCACAACATACTCAACTTCATCAACCACGCCGGCTGGTTCTAACATACTCATTCGAGGTATATGGTATCAAAATGGCACTTAGCTGCTACTTGGGCGTAATAGTTTTCCGCCACCATTCTAACCTAACCTAACTAACCTAACCTAAAGCGTTGAAGTTCCATAAAACTCTGTGCGCGTCTAATAAATCAAATAAAATAGTGTCGTCGGATTAAAATTTCCCAGTTGACCCAAAATATTCAGCTCAAAAAATCCGGGAACGGCAATAATACTATTAACCTTTTTTGTCGGAACCAGACACAAAAAACGCGTACCCCGAAAAAAAGCCCTCAGATTGGGAGCCGAGGAATGCTGAGTCAGACGACTCATTACCAGGGTCTTCCGAATGACCTGGTTTGGATGTAGTTATAGGGCTGGGCAATGCCTTAAGTGCAGCTTGGCTCTCAATGCCGATTCGTTAACTACTTTTCCTCCGCTTGTTTTCCCCTACGTAGTCCATGCATTCGAGAATTGCAACTGCCTCAGTCTGGAGGATGGAATCATCGAAGCATACTCCCCAAGAAAATGTGAAGTTTATCGCCATTATCGTCGATAAAGAGCCCAGATCTTGACCCGAAGTCAGTTTTGAAGGCATCGCTAAATATTCGACTATGTGTGAGCCCGGGCTCAGCTAACTCAGAGTGAGCCTAGGAAGGGTTTTGATAACTTGACTTAACTAGCACATTGGTTACCCGGTACAAAATTAATCGCAATACTGTAAGTGTCGAATGTAACGATATAAGTACCAGCGTAATTAATTAGTTATCCATTCTTAAATATCGCAGCACAAGCTAACAATTAATTACCGAACCGGGCGAAGACAACGCGGGCAATGGACAGAGGAAGCACTCAGGTGCAGAAGAGGTCAGATATGCCAGCAGCGCCGCCCGAAGCGAAGACCAGCGTACTTGGTCAAATGTTCTGCTGTTGCACTAAATCCCTTTGCCTAGTATATATAAATAAATTTTTTATTTATATTGAAGCAGCAACATATATACATACATACGTACGTACGTACATAGTACCTTGTTCATGCGCTTAAATCGATAGCAAATGCCAAAAGAAAGAAAAAAAAAACTGCCGCATAATTAAGTTTTGCCAGCTCATTAAGGCAGGCAGGCAACAGCAGCTACATACGGCGGCGGCGCCAAGACCCTATTCGACGAATGAAAAATGAGCTCCTGCAGCGGTGTATGGTTGCTGCTAGAAACCTAGAAATTATGAAGTAAATTGATAGAAAATAATGTAATTAATAAGGCGATAATGCGGTTTGCGGTCAGTTGAGAGAGAAAATTATTACAGTTGGAAAATAATCGCAGCACAAGTGGCAGGCGGCCGGGGTGCGGTGGGCAAACTCTTAGGGAAGAATATTAATAAGATTTTCGATTAGAGAGCAGAAGAAACGTAAGTACGTTTATAACTAAATATATAAGGTCAATTGAAATACAATATGCAACTAAAATTAAACGAAATCAAGATGTTTGTTTAAAGAAGGAGGAAGTGCAGAAGTTTAAACACTTTCGAGCGTTCAATATAACAATGAAAAGGATATTTGTTTGCAATGTTTAAACAATAATTTGTTGGTCTCTAATAAAGAAACTACAAACATAAAATTATAAAGTAGAAAACCTATAAGGATAAAGCCCAAGGCGTTTTCTAAATGCTGGCGAATATGCATGAAAAGGAGACTTGCGATCGTCTCTTCTTTGGCTTCACGTAGCTGAGGTAAAGTTTGAGCGGACAGAGGGATCAATATCTCCTAGGACACTAAGCTATTCAAGCAAGCTTTGGGATATATGCAGTTCAATGAAGCTATAAGGTAACTGAATGGAAAACCATCGGAGAAAAGTTTCCTAGCTGTAGCGATTACCAGTATCTAACTAGGACAAAATATGTATTAATTTTGGGACTATGGGAGTATATCGATCTATCTCAAAAAAAGTTTCAATAATGGCCTATTTCGGAATTTGGTTGAAGAACGCGATATTTCAGAATTCATTTCGAAAACGCCCTATATCATCACATTTTAAATACATATTGAAGTGAGATAGGGCAGTTTTGTACCGAATTCTGAGATAGGGCGTTCTTCAACCAAATTCTGAGATAGCGTGTTTTTCAAATAAAAATTTGAAATGAGGCGTTCTTGAAAAGTTTTTTGAGATAGGGCGTTTTCGAACTGGCTACCGAGGTAGGTTGATCTTCCACTCAGCAGTCCATATATCTACTTATGTAAAGCCGTCTTACTCGGGTTTTGCTTTTTCGAGTTATGACGCCAGGGGAAAGGATCAACCAAAGCCAATGGCTATAATCGGCGCTATCAGGAACGAGACGAAAATACCCGGAAAACAGCAGGATGTCTTCAAAGTGGTATCCCAGGGGCTCCTAAGATTCGTTGAAATAGGTAGCATTCTAAATGTTGCTTACTATGGTTCGCTCTTCTAGTTGTACATTTACACAAAATTTTTTACAAAAACGAGAATTTATGATTCTAAACGAACATAAAACTGCCTATGGAAATTGATTGCAGGTGAAAATATGGGTATGGTCAATGAAACATGCATAGACACGCAGAAAGGGAGAGAAAGAGAGAAATCTAAATTGTAAGCAACTTTTTAGCTAAGTTGTGCCTTGAAAACTGTCAAATTTTAATAACAAATTATTTTGTAAAACTCAATGCTATTTGGTTTCTAGAATTATGTGGTGTATAGGTTGCAATGTACTGTGAACAACTTATTAAAGTTCCAGAGTAGAGTATGTATAAGAATTCTGAAACAGAAAAACAAATTGAATATCATTTTAAACAGAACACACAGATTGTACGATACTACACTACAAACTTAGCTGTTATGTGAGGTTGAGAGTAACGCAGGAAGTTCAGAAATAGTACTGCATAGAAATAAGGGACCCCGGAGTATCGAACGCAGCGCAGCGCAGCGCAACAAAACAAAACGCAGTAGAAATAACCGGACAATTGCGCAATGTAATGCGCTGGCTTGCCTGTCACATAAAATACAGAATACAGCACGCGCGTGACAGCCAGTGCAGCGGAGCGCATCGGAGAGAGGCCATAACAGTATTGTGAAAATGCAATTGTGCGACAATGACATTACGGCTGTGCGTCGTCGATCCGAGCGTTTTTGTGTTGCGAACCTCACAAAAGATAGCATCGGCAACTCTGCCAGCAAATTATTTCAATGAAGTTCTTGTTATTATGACATGCGGCCAATACGACTGCGTGAGTGCGAGGTTGAAGAAAAACCAATGACGAGTGCGGTGCATGGCGTTGTGAAAAGGACATGAAAGGAAAATGTGGAAAGAGCAACGAGATATTTAATGCTACATAACGAATTAACTCTTAAAGTGCAAGCCTCATTTCTTTTCACTGATAATGAAAATATTTTTCGCGCACGCACACACACACACACATTTATACACGCGTGTGCATTTTGTACTTAAATATGTACATGCAAATGTAATAATTTTGCTGTGTCTTCGTTCGAAGT
The DNA here is from genome assembly GCF_013731165.1 of Rhagoletis pomonella. NCBI lineage: Eukaryota > Metazoa > Arthropoda > Insecta > Diptera > Tephritidae > Rhagoletis > Rhagoletis pomonella. The sequence goes on along the minus strand of NW_023458561.1, from coordinate 68,931,689 downwards.
GGCAAAAAAGTAATTCCGAATAAAATCATCGCTGTATGTATGAGGGTACGAATGGTATGGTTGCAAAAGTTCTTAATTAAGTGTAAAATAATAAAAACGGGGCAACTCTGCATACGCACAGATGTGCACACACTGCAAAGTTGGCTTTTATTGAGAAAATTATTATGGAAATTATGCAATCGAATTTTCACAAGAAGATTTCCGGGAATCTGTGAAATCTGCACTGAGAGCAAATGCGTGATTGCAAAGAAAAAACTTAAAAAGTCTGTATGTAGTTGCGAACTGCATGAATTAAATAGTAAAATACTTTTCATCGGTGGATTTTTTAATTCACTTGGCTTCCTTATGCTGCTGCTGAACAGTTGCTATAAGTTTATATAGGTAACGGGGAATATATACACATGTACATTATGGTAGTATAACGCTTGTTTGCTGGAAGAACGTTCTAACTCAAAATATATTAAATGCAAGAAAAACGACCTCAAAGAATTTAGTAAAATTTTCCACTCTGCCAAAAATAGAAATGATAACAAAACCCAAGACCAATAAATAAGAGTATTTATACTCATAAAATTTAATCCAGAGGATAAAAGCTGTCATTAATTTCTCTTCCTTCCAGGCACAGCCTTTCCTTTTCACGGTGGAAGAGGAGGTCTGGCAGCAGCCATTTTTGCGTAATTTAATAAATTTTTTTTTTTTTTTATATCTTTGTTATACCTTTATTCCAGGGTACGAGCGATTTAAATGTTTTGACATTAGACCGGACCGGAAAAAATTTCGCTCTGGTCTAAATTGTTTTTGAAAGGCAATTTAAAAAAAAATTGTTTTGTTCAAATATAGTGGACGTCTGTGTACACAATTTTGTGACGCCTACATCCTGCAATAAACTGTTTTTTTTTTTTAATAGTTCTACTGGGAGTTTAAACATTTTTTGCGAACTTTAGCTTACTGGCATTAGGGTGGCACGTTACTCTCCGACTATAAATGCCGTTGATATGACGAAAAATTTGAAAAAGCTAACCGACGTTGTGCGAACTTTTTTCCATTACCGTCTAATACACAAAGATCCATACAAATGAAAGGAGATTGACAGCTGAAACAAGTTGTGTACGCCTCGTTGGTCTAATAGCAGTTAAAAGAATCTCCAAACCCCATCCCTAGCAGCAGCAATCAAAGACATAAAACAATGGAAAGTTAAAATGTGCAAGCAACAGATTTTTTTATTGCATTGAAAATAAAAACAAATACATTTGCAATGGACAAAGAATATGCAGACACATAGCCACAGAAATACCCCAGTACGACATAGCTCCACCAATTACCTGAGAAAAAGTAATTTATTTCTGCTTATGTAGCAACTAACTTCAAACTGAGATAAACCAAATGCTTACACTTTTGATACCTTTACAAATACATAATTCGATATTAGTCGAAAAATCAGCTAACTTTGGGCAATTAATTATTATTTCAGCATTTAATATTCACTAAGTAATTTAAAATTGGTTGAAAAGACATCTGCTTTAAACCAAATGCACTTTAAAGTAGTTGAAATTAAATGCAGAGTGGTATAATTGACTGCTTCCTAGGACAACGCCATGTTAAAGTCCACATTTCGTTCCATGGAGGAAAATCAGATCTTCCAGTTAGTTGTGGTGGGTAAAAAACCGGTTCAACAGCAATATTTAAACTTGTTTCTTTCCGTACTGGGACATTAAACGCAAAGCAGTTACGCAAACGCTGCCGCCGACGCATTCGAGCAAAGTTCAACAAAAGCAGACAAGCAAAATACGCGCTCAGCGAGCACGTCAATTCAGCAATTTCATTCAATTTACCAGCAAGTTGACTAATTAAGTTCTACATTGATGCCGATATGGCTATGGCTAGCTATATTGTTCTAGCGCTGCGGTGTATCGTCGCTTTTGTTCCAGCAACCAGCAACGAGTTGTGTGTGTGTGTGGTTGTTGGTAAAAAATAAACTTGCACAATTTTAAGCCAAAGATGGATATCTTCAAATGGAATATTGAAAGATTCTATCAATGTTTAAAATGAATGTCCTGTGTTAGAAATTTTGCAATGCAACGTCAAAGGCGCTGATAAATAAGTTATCACAATTGAGCTCTAAAAATCGCTTCCGTTAGATCGGTATATAATCCGTTGCCTAATATATCTCTTAGAAGGTGATTGATCAAATAATGTGAGGACAAGATGTGGCCTGGAATCGACCAGAGGTGGAAAATAAAATTTCAGTCCGAATTGTGAAGAAGATTTTCGAGCCGATCACGACCAAGCGATGCCTTAGAAAAGGCGAGCTGTTTTCGTGCGATTCCTGTAACTTGGGTGTTGAAAGATGAACTATTTACCGCCAATTTGTATCACCACGGCACGATTATTGGACAAAAATAAGAGGTTGCCGCTGCTTTTCTCGAAATGTACCCATCTAAACGAAACCTCTTTCCATCTACATACCTACTACCGGCAGACATTTCCTAGGTTCATTCCTCCGTTCATGCTTTTTTATGTTTCCTAATATGTAACTTTTTCAAATTTTTAAGGACCGCGCTTGTAAATCCAGCAATAGGTAAGAATTGAAGATACCCCTTTGGCTCACAGGGCGTATGAGTAACCAAAGAAATCTACTAAATTCCCACTCAATCAAGTTTCATGAACATAAAAACAAACAAACAAAAAAACTTTTCCCAACTTAACGTCATGTCGCTGCAGTTACAAAGCAATTTACGGAAATTATACATGTAACAGAGTTTCCCTTTTTCGCCTCGATGGAAATGAGCAAGAAGGCAAGCACGCAAGTAAAACCGAAGAACGCAAGGTAAAGTAAAGTAAATGTGGAAAACTTTTCGCTGCTCGGAGCGAACCGTTTGCTGCTTCGTTGCAACTGTAATGTAGCGAGGTGGCAGTAAGTACACACATACACACACACACACACACACAAACACACATACAAGTGGGTGAACACTTTTTCCCCACAAAATGAAGCAGCCAACTGTTTGGTGAAGTGGGCGCGCGGAAGTTTTACTTAAGTTACTGCAGCGTTGGTTTTCTCAGCTTGTTGCTGCTTAGGGTCTTTGTGTGTTTTTTTGCATTTCAGAAAAATTTAAAACTGAGCTTATTGCGCCTGCAACAAGCAGCTGTGCCGCACTGAAGCCGCTTTCTTTGACATTCTGAAAGCGTCAGGGCGGGTTATTTACGGCGACGGATTAGAGGTGACAAAGTGCCTGACGCACGGACTGTGGAGGGCCCAAAGGCGTATAGCAGCTGCAGTGCCCTGCGCTAATCATTGGCAGGCCAATCAGTACTTCGTTGGCCTGGAAGGGGTTATGAGACCTTTTTGTTTTTTTTGTTTGTTTGTTGCACATCCACTCGCTCCCGCCGCTTTTTTGGCTTCATTTTCTGCCGTTTAGTTGTTTTGTTTTGCTGCTTTTGTTTTTTGTTGCTTGTTCAATCTTGTCAACTCTGCATTGTTGTCATTGTTGAGTGCTTGATTAGTTGCCGTTGGCTGGGCGAACGACAAGCAGCGGTTGCAAGCTAATTAGAGGATATATTCGCTCAAGGTAGGTTGGCGAAACTTGCACAAAGCAGCATAGTGAATGGGTTTTTTCCACTAACTAATTTGCCATGGCTGATTGGTGCACGACGAGCACGCTAAGGGATTGTGTTAAGGTACGGGAATTGAGGTGTTACCGGCAACCGAAATTCGAATTTTGCAAGGATATTCCATAGGAATAGTTTAGAAGCTTATAATTTTGCTTTTTATTATCTTGCTTGCTTTTAGTTCAAACTCACCCAATCTGGGCTAAATGGCTAATATGATAGATGACAATAAATAGATTACGCAAATACTAACATTTTGTAATCATCCATTAAAGTTGCCAACCCTGTCACTCAGCACATGAATTTCGCATTTTTGACAATGCAATTTCCTTTTTGAAAATTACATGCAGATGAAATGGCTTTTTGTGGCTAATTATCCTAAAATGGGGTGGCCAGAAAAACCAAATTGGTGAGTTTGCAAATTAAGTCGCCTGCTGACTTTAGTTGGCAAGAGAATGATGAATGTGGCAAAGAATAGTTGGAATAAAGCAAGCCAGCTGGAAAAAACGCATTAAGTAGAAAATAAGAGGAACAACATCCTACAACTGGCCAGCATGAAACTTAGAAAAGAATAAGTAATTTCATATGTATGGTGGATGCTTGTTAAGAGGGAAATTCTGGGGAACGTTTCTGTTTAGCCAAATAGGCATTATAATTACGTCTGTAGTGCGAGATTCGAGATGTGCGCATGGAGGTATCACTTATAGCCCACCGGTTCTAAGATGGTACGCGAAGTTTGGGTAGACTCTTTCTTTGACCTAGGAGGAAGTAGAACTTTCCAGATTTCATTAGTTTTTAATTTTATCGATCGCAATCTCCCCTTGGAGTACAGCAGCTCACGACACCTTCAGAATGAGTGCGCCGTCATCTCTCAAAAAGTAGGGTTGCAATTTTGGGCCACCTCTACGAAGGTTCAATTTGTGTTTCCGGTCATTAAAATATCCCTAGAAAGGAGGTGGTCGATGAGCCAGAGAAAACTTCTTCATAGGTAGGAACATGCAGATGATCCAGAATCTTCACCTTCCTTGAGAATGTTCTACAAGCTGGGCCACCGTACTTACTGCGCGCTACCCTACTGGCTCTACGTGATTCTAAGCCTTGAAAAATACGAATTGAATCGCTGCCGATAATTATATATCGATAACACTTACATTTTCAAAGTGATAACCACAATGATATCGACAATCATGATAATACTAATATTTAATATCGATAACGTTGGTAAAATAACGATACAAATGTCAACGATAATATCGATAACATTTTCAGAAATGAGGTTAATGGAAAAATAATGATCAAAATACGAATATTGACGACATGGTCATCGGTAAAATCGATATACATCGATAGCTATACAGCGCTAACATTTACAATTTTGAAATAAAAAATTGATGTCGATGATAATGATGACGTTTCCAAAAACGATTTGAATGATAAAAAAAAAACGACACAGTTGCCATTGATGATGAGCAAAATATATCGATAACGTTATCGACAATTTTAATAAGTTTAAAAGCGATAACTATACATATATTGAAGAGGTCATAACATAATTCAGTTTCAGTTTCAATTTCTGCCTCCCGCCCTTACAGATTCAACTAGCTTCGCATCACAGCCTCTTGGGGTGCTCAGTACAATTCCTAAGTTATTTTTTCTTTTGACAGCGATTCTTATGTCAAATGGAATGAAAATATCATCAGTGCATAAGTTTGGAGGACAAAACTTACATTACAAAACCGAAGCATGCCACATGAATGAACGCAGCCAAGTGAAAATAAAAAAATGGCGCATAAAATCACTTGCAGTTCAATTTGTCGCTATGAAGCATCAATCACATGCAAATGTGTGTGTTTGTACAAAACTTTTCTATTTATGCTTCAACTAAGCAATATAATATGGTGGTTAAATATTTTTGAGCAAATACAATACTTGCGTATGCATATTTATTTTTTATCGAAAAACTAATAAAAAAAATCTATCGAAGCTCAAAAGCCAGTGTGGCTGATTTCACTTGAACTGCGCGTCCACCCCGCACAGCCTAACGCTCTCCCTAAGTTTCATTTCCCTTTTGCTATACACGTTTCCCCGTTTTTTTTTCTCTTTGCGCCTGTCCTTGAGCCCTCCTTCATCGATGCGACGTTTATTGCCTCTCTAACTGGAGTAGGGTGGTTCGCGTGTGCCATTTACTTCTGGCTCGCTGCCTGCCTGTCTATTTTCCCCTTCCAGTCCAGTATACTGTTTATGCTCCCGAATTGGCACTTGGTGTCGAACTGGCATTGCGCCATGTTTTACTATGCCTTGGCATGCGACAGCTGTGGCGGGCGCTTACTTGGCCATCGCTATAAACTATGTAGTTCCCTAGCTCTCTCCCGGCTCACTCACAAATTTTTGCTGTGATATCCATCCGCCGCTAAGGTGAACTTGGGAATTCGCTTGGCAAACGAATCAATTCCAATCAAGTAAATTCAAAAATTTGCTGCGTTGTCCTGAAAAAATCTCTCAGTTGGCTTGTTATGTGAGAATGTGGCATACAACAATGAGTGCGTGTTGCACGTTATGGAATTTGGAAAAGAGAAAAGTGCCCGCTGTAAATTCAAAGGAATCCGTTTCAGTTTTTTTGTTTTGTTGTAGCAGAGGCAATTCGTAATCATTATGAATAACTGCCGCCGCCGATATCCTCCCGCTCCCTGTGCGTGAAGAGAGTGGCACAGCAAATATATTAAAAAAAAGGAGCCCACATCACTCAGTCAACTGTGGCGCATGCAGCGTCTGAGCCAACTTGCCACCAGCTGCATCCTCGCTTGCAACTCGGGCGCACATACATTTTAATATCTATAATTTGTTGTTGCTGTTAGCTTTGAAATCATTCTCCTTCCATTGTTCTACATATTTTTCATGCCATTTCGCTGTGCCACTTTTGCCGCCCTTTCGCTTTTCGCTTTTCGCTTTTGCTTACTGACAGCTGCCTGCCCCTATTGTAGCTGCCGCCGGATATTAAAAATAACACAACAACGCGACATGCCACCAATTTTTCATGGTTTTATTTTTATGTTGTTGCTTTTTGCCGCAAATGCTTGTGTGTGTGTGTGTGCGTGCCTCTGTTTTGCATGCTTCTTGCATTGGCTACAATTTTGTGCAACAAATGGCGCAATGTTTTAGCTGTTCTATTTTGCTTTCGTTTCATCCATTTTCGCTTTCGCCTGCTCCCGTGTGGGGTGCTGCTGGTTTTGCAGCTGTCAAAGTAATTTTCACTCGCGTGCATTTTTTCCCATATCACAATTGAAAAATTTTGCATTTAGTTTTTTTTCTGCTCAGTGTTTTGCATTTTGTTGTTGTTAGTTTTCATAGTACATCTATGCGATTACAAATTGTTGGTAGGAGGTTGGATGCGCTTGCAGTGCAGCTGTTTTTCCACTCCGCCTAGTGGCTGTTGGTATTCCGCTTACCAGATCATCAAATGTTACTTATTACTCATTTGTTCGTCATTTATCTTGGTCAGTTTTGGGTTGAACTTGTTTTTGTGCATTTCATGAATGTATGTCTAGTTTTTGTTGTTTTCTGTATTTTTCTACCATTTGATCGTTAATTTGTTTAAATTAATATTTGTAACTTTTCTACTATGGTTTTCCAAAGACAAATAACGGTTCAAAATTTGACCATTTCCGTCTTAGAGATATAAAAACAAAAAATTGGAATTAAATAGCAAAAATATTAAAAAATATTCGTGTCATTTCGTTAAAAAAATAGTCTAAAATCTTTTGTCTTTTCAATGTCTAGTGGGAAATTCGGCATTAGATATAACCACTCTCACCACAAGGAGCCTGCGCCTGTCCTAAGCGAAAGCATCGGCAACCATCTGGAGTGGAATACTAAATAGCAGGAGTCAATGGACCAAGCTACAAAAATACATACTAAAACGCAACACCGATACTGGATGTCGTCAGACCAACATTGTATAGCAAAGAGCAGAAGCTCGAAGCAAGAAAACAAGAACAGGTGAATGTTGTAAGCAGAAAACCCTCCCAGGCAATTCAAAATGGATCTCTTTGAATTTTAGGAAAGGCCTGATCTTGCATAGGCCGACCACGAATGACATTCAGCGAGAGCATATCACCCCGTTCACCAACTTTCGTCCCGCGGATGTCCTCACCCGAGCTCAACACCCAGCAATTGCAGAGGAAGAGTTTCAGCTGACTCGAGAATGCTACCTCGTACTTATACATACATATATACTCGACACAAGGATATTTACACCAACTATATACCTCGTCACATACCCCCGTAAACCCAGTCAACATACACCTCTCTCCCTTTGGTCCGATTCTGTCGGGAAACCATAACAAATTTTAACAAAATTTTAATCTTTCGAGCGAGGAAAAATTATAACTTTTACCTTTTTATTTTAAAGTCATTAAAAAGTACAAAAATTCCCGAAAAAATTCCGATGGGTCCTTAATTGCACCAAAAAGTTGTAAAGAATTTCGGGGAAAGGTTTCGAAAAACCCAAAAATAAAGACCAAAATAAAAACCAAATTACGTTAATTTTATCTTTATATTTGCTTCTGTTTTTCTTGATCTTGTTTCTTCAGTATTTTGTAATAAAATTCGACCTATTCTGAGTTCAAAAGCATTAATTTGATCTACCAAATGGTCGCTTAATAGATACGAGAATATTTAATGATTTTATAAATAACTTTTAAATTTTATGCTGCTGGAAAATTCCTCAAAAGATAATTGGAAAAAAGGAAAGAATTTATTCAATTCAACGCGGGACAGATTTAGGGGCAATGGCTGAGTGATTTGCATTGCTTTTATTGACCGAATAATGGACGAAATTCAAATGGCTGTAGGCAGCAGCAAAGCAGGAGAAAAGTACACACGCTAGAGCAGCTATTGGATATAAATACTTATAAATAAATATTTGGCGTAAAAGTAGCGAGTTTAAAATATAAAAAATATATAAAAAAATCTACGTCGGTTAGTAAGTAATCCAGAGCGGCAACTTCCGCTGCCTTTTCATTGCTCTCTCCTTGTTGGCTAATCAAATAAACATCAAATCAGTGAGCGGAAAATCCAAGTGGCCGATGATGGCAAGATATACAAAGATGCAGTTGTAGATAAGGATAAAGCCGACTAAGATATTTTGTTGCTCAATTGATGGTGCAATTTGTCTTGCGGCAGCGAAATCATCTCTGCATACGGTGTCTACCCACCCACAGCGTTCCATGGCATTCTTCAGTACACGACGCTGTTATGTAGATTTGTTTTTACTGGCCACAACTACGCCATGCCGATGTACTTATACAGCACATTCCCCGCAGGGCGAATTCACGGCGTATGAGCAAAACTATTCAGGTAAATAGTGCAGAGTGTAGTTCTGCCTGTATAACTGAATGGTGTGTGAGCGGGGTCACAAACGTGCGGCAGCTTGTTTATTTTCGAGTACAAAATCGACATACAAGCCATGAAGGTACTCGTGAGTAAGTATGTATGCTTGCATTGGCTTGTGCGCCCATTCGAATTTTATCGCTGTCGCACACGGAAATCTGCGGCGAATGACAGGCCATTTTATTTCATACTTCAATGCACTCACTGACAACAAGTAATGTGCAAATATTTGTGTAGGTGTGTAGAGTCGAGATTTGTTGCGCAAAAGATTTACAATTTGATGTTGGCACATTTTGTTTGCTTTTTCGCACATTCTGCGCTGGAAATTGTTGTTGGCGAAATTGTCATAAGAAAGTTGCGCCGGCGTTGGCAAAAATGAGTCCATTGGTACTTGTCGTACTAAGTATTTTCGGTTTTTCCCTTTTCCTTACTGCTTGCCTTTGTCTCAATTTGCGATTTGCAATTTCGCATTTCCCCAATTTCGAATTTGATTGCATTTTGCTGTTGCTGTTGGTGCATACCTTGTTGCCTTCCTTGGCTTTGGTTTTCAATTCAGTGAGTGGCTGGGCCAATATTTGGTCTGCTGCAATGAGTTTTTGCGCCTAGAATAAGTTACATACTTTGTTGGTTGATTTTGATTGGAAATTGGCAACGAATCTTCGGCATTGATGTGGAGAATTGCAATATTTTGAAATGCATTTTTTTAGCAACAATGTTGGAAACCAAGATAATAACTATCAAGCGAAAATTAAAAAGCTGGCCTAAATATAGTCTTGACTTGGAAAGGTATTGTATAAATGGGTATTTATATTTTGCGATTATCGTACAGTTACTGGTCCTAAGGAAAATTGTAAAACTTCATTTGGAAGAAAAGAGAGGGGATTCGGTTCCCCAAATGTCCAAATGTCGTGCTTTTGGGTTTAGAGATTCTGATATAAATTAGAATCGGACCTTGAGCTTTTTAAAGGAATGCATTCTGTTGCAATGAGCGTATTTAAGTTGAAGTATTTTAAAATAATGTTAGAAATCGCTTTGAGGTATCCATATGATTTATTCTTAAATCGGGGAACTGGCTCCCTGATACACCTTAATCTTACAGACAATTATGGCAACTTCCTTAGATCTTTGACGGTCGAAAGGCCCTTAGACCTACTGTTTCTCCCGTTCTTTGGTCTCTTTTGATGATGGAATGCTAAAAGAAATCAGTTTGGCAGAAAATTCCGGAACAAAATCCAAACGCAGGTAAGTAGCTTGGACTAATGCATTCCCTCGCATTGATTCCACAGACGAGTCAAGGTTGGAGGACAGCACAGCATTTCAAGCCGGGCGCTAAAAATTCCGACTGTGCTGGATTAAGCCTTGAAACGCGTATTTATAGTTATCTTTTGAGACAGCCATATGCCTTTCAGACTCTATCCAACACGTTAATCATCTCCAACGTCATCAAGAAGTCTCCACGGGATCAAAGAAAAATAGGTTACAGATATGAGGCCTGAACTATTTTACAGAGTCAATCGGCGTTCTTTGATCCCTACAATTACCGAGTGAATAAACTCAGAATGTAGTAAGTAAGTACTGCAGAATGGCAGGCAGGCTAGGTTCTTTGGCTATACTTTCATTTGAAAGGACATAAAACATTTATTTTTTGAATCGAAAAAACGTCTGGCTACTCACTTTGTCTCCAATCGGTCATAACCTTATGAGGTTGGCTTAGATTGAGTTAACTAACCCGCGGTATTATTAGTAGATCGAGTACTAAGCTACATACACCATGTCTTGGGCTGTCAGAGTTAGGGATTTATCATTTCTATGTGGATGTACAAAAAATTTCTCCCGCCTCTGAACAGTAAATGTTTTTAATGAGAAGCTTTTTGAAGGCGCAAATATACTCGCAGATTTGCTATGGCCTGCTGAGGAACGAACGCTGTTAGAAAAAAAGTTTTTTCATATGTACATGCATATACAAGTATAGTAGATCTTGCTGGAAAAAAAATGAATGATGAAAATTTCTTTTACTGCAAAAATTGTGCAGTGACAAAATGAACTTTGAAATTTGATAGAGAAATAAGCAGCAAGTATTAACCGCACCATTATAGCCATTGCCTGAAAGCTGATATTGTTTGTTGATACCACTTTATGGACCTTCACGAAGTTGAACTGGTTTTTCGGTAAAGCCAAGGGGTGAAATATTGATAACTATGTCATTGAAGTTGCTGCTGTTGTGTGCCAGAGTGCGTTGTGGCGCTGCTTTTGTGCCAACAAAGCGGCGATGAGAGTTCGGGGGCTATAAATGGTAAAGAAAGTGATATATACAGCCATTATTGGGCCAAATGTTTGCACTTATGTGTACCCGTACCTTGCATGCAATATTATTGCCTCAATATATGCTCTCTACTTTGCTAGCTTGCCACATTAGTTGGCAGATGTTGCCACCAAGTGTTTGGGAGAAAGAACTACGCAGGAGGTTAAATGGGGGAGGAGCTGCGCCAACTAGTCATGGTGTAAATAAACCGTTATGCAAGTATATTTATGGCCAAAATATTTATGGCAATTTAATGCAGCATTGCAACAGCAGTTTGTCGCTGAGTTGGTATTTGTGTGCGGTGGTGTGGTGTGTTCGGTTCGATGAACCGTTATTACTGCAGCTGCACTTTTGTGTTACTTTTACATTGCACTCCAATAATTTTTTCCTCCTTTTTATTACACCACAACAATCGCAATAAAAATAATCGCTTTTGCCGAATATACATATGTATTTCAACAAGTATCTGTGTCCCATCAAAATAATTCAACTCAAATTAGTCCTTCTATTTTGCACTGCTTCGAATCAGCTCTGACTTGTACGTAGTACATACATATGTATGTATGTATTTATGTACATACGTGCGTGTGCGAGTAGTAGCTGCCACTTGCGGTTGATTCTGGCCAACTGCCATTTATGTTATTGGTGTCTTGTACGCTTTTTTTCACGCCAAATCGCTCGCAGCTCAGTCGTCGTTTATGGTTTACGGTTTCAATTTTTAATTAGGTCACAGCTTTCATTTACGCTTCACACCTGTGCTCAGTACAAATACTTTTAACTCGTAAGTATTTAAGTACATCTGCACTTGCTCAGTCAGATTTATTTCCGACCTTAAATTCCTCTCTTTTTTTATCAGCCATGGCTGGAGTAGTGTAGGCAGTTAAAAAGTGGTTAATATCGCGTTGGCTGTCGGACCCTGGAGCAGCGATGTGGTGGTTGACAAGTTGAGTAATTCATCCGCAATTGCCTGTGTTATTAAAAACCTGCGAAAGTCATGGCCTGGGAGGGTAAATTCATTTTTAATCTTGTTTCACCGCGGAAAAGGAAAAACGCATTTTTCAAGCAGCGGCGGAAATTTTACCTTTGACAATTAAGGGTCAAAAGTATGACTGATTTGATAACGGAACTCGAAAGTGAAAAAAGCACATTTAATTTTTTTTTTGAAAATATAAAATTCGGTACTTGCCTGATCTGATTTTAATTTAAAAGGCGCTCGTTCTTAAAGCGAAAATTACGAAAACGATTTCATCGAAAGCTTACCGGAATCAGTGCTTACGCCGAATTTCCACAAGGCAAATGACGAAAAATGTGTGTCATTTAAAAAAATGCGATGTGGAAACGAATTTAATCGCCATTTTTTTTTAACGCAATGGCACAGGTATTTTTTAATGCCCAAATTCGTCATTAAAATTTGTGTCATGTGGAATTCCGGCATTACGAAATAATTTTGCATTAAATGCTAAAGTTCCTTAAAAAAGGAAGTTAAAAAGCGAAAAGCGTTTCATATCTTAAAACAATGCTTTCAACAATCATAATCGTATAAGTGGACACGTCAATTTGAAAGATCAAATCAAAACTGTTCAGTGAATCGCGAATACCACGTGCGATTACTGTGAATCCTGCGGCAAATATAAAGTACAACAAAAAGGTGAAAATTTAATTTACTTTCACTCATTGGAGGCAAACAAAGGGTAAAATGGCAAAAATTTAGCAAAAAGTCAAAACAGTCGTCGCGCGGCGCTCGAGCTCCCACGGCGATGAACGCTGAGGCTGAGCTGCGTTGGCCTGTGTAGTTGAGCAAGTTCAAGCGTAAATTTGATTGAAAAAGTTCACGTAAAAAAAATGATGAAAAAATAATAATCACCCATACTACAAACATATGTATGTACAAAAAAAAAGCTTCATATGTTTGGAAACATTTAGTTGAATTTATTTTCTATATTTATTCTATTCCGCGTTTCTCTGGAGTGTTTGTGTTTTCATTTAATTTCAATGCATTCCCAAAGGCAAGTTGCATTTATTAAAGCTAGAATACTAAATACATATTTACTTACGTTTTTTTATTAAGCTTTTGTTAAGCTTAGAAAAGCTTGGTGTCGAAACTGGCCTATAAACAGGGTAAACAAGGGCATTCACTCTTTCTTAAGGATGTGGTCGTTAACGATCTGCTAGAGAAGCAGATAAGTATTGGTAAGCTTGGTGACTGTCCATGCGGACGATGTGGCATCTTCAGTAAGTGGTAAGTTCCTGGCTATCTTTTATGATCCCAAAGAAAAGTTACGTAGTGGTCTGCGAACAGTGCACTCGCTGTAAACTCTAGCGATATGGAACTAATCTTGCTTAGCTGGAAGTTTAAGATATCCCAGGCGCCTTTTCCCTAAATTGGAAGCGCTCGTCAAAAGCTTTCCAATTGCCATCAAGTGTAAGGCATTACGTTTGATAAAGATTTGGAAGCTACCGTGAAAGCTTAACCTTGAGGGGAGAGAAATGAAGGGATCAGTGGCTCTGCTGCAAGGGGAAATTGGAAAGAGATGGGGTCTTCGCGTACCCTTCACCGCACTCTCTGACCAGCCGTAGGAAGGTCTCCAGTACGGGATTCCAAGATTTTTACAGATTTATGTATTTACAGAGTGAAAGTGATATTGAAAAGGAAAAAAATGAATTCACGTGCCTTTGACATGGAAAATGAGAAACACAGAACACCGAAATTTGATTTCAAAGGAAAATTGAGTCATTTGCACTCGTAAGTGAATTTCAGAACCTGCCTGAATAACTGAACTTGTTCAAACACTTTGTGCAAAAACTGTGTAAAAAAGAAAAATTTGGTAGCAATTGAAAACACCAGAAAATTGTACAGTGTCGCAGAGTTGTTCTTTATTTGACTTTGTTGGCCTTTTGTGGAAATTAACTTTCTGCAAATATGAGTAAGTGTTTTTTTTTTTTTAATTAATATAAATATTTAAGAATTCTATAAAAATATTTTGACATTAAATGATGGCCTATTTTACTAAGCATCTGTGTAATGTAATTTTTTGATTGCTGAAAACGGTGAGCCTACTGAATAATGTAAATTTTTCGCATCCCGAAATCCCGGGATAGTTAAAAGGCTTCGGGGTTGAATGCTCTATTTAGTACAGACATATCTGATTTCATTATTGATCAACTCTTATATTTATTGATAACTGAATCGATATACATTCTTATAAATTTGTCGATAAAAGTATCGGTATATTTATCGGAATCGCTATAGATACATGCGATCCACATGCTTACAAACACATTGGCTAAATCTTCGATACCAGATTTTTCCTTTCACGTAGACATCCGCTTACTTTCTAGCCTCAAAACGTGCCTCTGTTGGGTAAATTTAATTTGTTTTATCTAATTAATTCATTGTTAAACACAAGCTCATGAAGTGAGTGCTTCCTTTCCACTAAGAATGAAAAACTATGTAATAACTACTTATGTATGTACATAGTTTTCTGAAATTGTTTTCACTAATAGAATTTGCTAAACTAATTTGCATTCCACAATGGGCAGGTGAAATATTTATTTAAATACCAATTTGTAGTTAACACACCGATTTGAGCTATGAAAATAGGTTTGGTGTTTAGTGAAAGAGGAGTTAACAATGCCCTCGCATGGACTCGTAGTTAGCAACTCAAAAAGAAAATTTTCGAATTTTTTTTTCTGAAAATATTGCAAGCTCATCAAAGGATTACATGAACCTTCTGAAAAAACATTTGCATTTATTTATAGCCGAGTTAAATTGCTTTATGTTTTTTCTGCGTGATAGTTGGCTCAACATTATTGTCACTTCAAATATTTAGCACAAATATTTGTTAAGCCTCTGTGAGTGGATTAAATGCTTTTCACTGAATTTAGCAAATAACTGTACAGAACCGCAACGTCAACTCATCATTCTTTCGCGCTGGCTGCCCTTTCAATGCCATGCGAGCCATGCAAATAAGCACAGCGTTGAAAAAATTTCCCACCCACCCAAATTTAATTGTTTTTCACGTTTGTGTTTAAAAAAACTGTTAGTTTCCAGCTGAAAAAATACCCTAATTTTTTTTTGTATTTTCGATTTTTTTTTGAGAGCGCACTGCACAATGCCAGTGTATAAATATTGTGCGAATATTGCACGAATATAACGTTGCTTTTGTTGCATTATTGTGTGTGCAACAAATACAAAGCAAGCAATACGAATGCTGCAATTCTGCTGCGGCGTTTGGGGCATTTAAAGCTATTAGTTGGGTCAACCAACGAGAGTCGTGGCAGAGGCGTTTATGGTTTAAACAAACGCCGCACAACCACACAAACACCACATATGTATGTATGTATGTGTATATGCACACTCATATATATATGCAAATTTTTAGTGGCAGGACTTTTGGCGTCGCTCGTGTTTATTGGCCATTTGCTGGAGTGTTTAAGTGCAAAATTTGATCACCGCGGAGTGCGTTTCCGCCATGCGGGGGCGGCATGGATAAAAGTGAATGAGTGTTTTGCTAAAATGTTGCAAATACAATGTACAAATACAGCAAAAAAATTTATTTTTGAAATGATAAATAGAGACTGTTTGGGGTCGGTCACCCAAGTGGTGACCGTTTGCTTAATTTAATTGACTTGGCTCAAAAATGACGGTCAGCTTTACCACAGTCAGACAAGTTCGGGTTTTGTTTCATTACCTGATTGCGTTCTTTAAAAATTATCCGAAATATCTGTGAACTGAAATGAGTTAAGACTAAGTAAATATTTTCGTAAGTTCTTTATATTGTGTACATTTTTCAGTACAAAAAAAAAAAAAAGAAAAGGCAACCGAAATCGGACTCAGGTATTACTTCCGAATGCACGGTGAGCGCGTTCAGGGTTTTGAATGTCGCTTGGCTACCAGAGAAGATGTTTACCTCTGCGTGGAGAAGACTTCAGTGAGGATGATGGTAAGCTACGTACAAACGCACTTTCCGCCAAGCTGCGGCCTATGCGCGTAGTAAAGCTCACCGGTGCTTCTGCCCAACTCCTTTCTCGTGTTTACTCATCTCTAGAGGGAATGCGAGTTAGAAAATAACTAATTGGCGCCAGTTTAGTCCCGCTGGACATCATATTAAGCATGAATTTATGAGCCCCTCAAATTCTTATTAGAGTGTTGGAACGCTGCACTTCGGACAGCAAAGGATGCCTTCTGATATCGCCTGGACACCACCCCTTGCAGACACAGAGCTTCGACTGCCGCGAGAGACCGGCGTCTACCTATCCGACATCCCCAATGAGTGTCCGGCATGTAAAGACTACCCCTAGACACCAAACACCTCTTCACATGGCTGCTCAATCCTACACCCCCTCTCTCTCTCTGGGCCAACCCCGTTTAAACAGCTCGTTTCCTCGGTGTTTCGTTAGTTGAGCTTAACGACAACGATTGATGGGCAAATCGAACTGTGCGGAGATGAGTAGTGTTGCTACAAATAACAACAACAATATTGACTGATTACTCTGGAACTAGTGAGAGAGATGTGAGATCAGCTGCCGGCCTTTCCAATAATCTAGCATCAACGAAATTTCAATGCGTAATTGTTTTATTTTGATTTTTTGCGAATTCTATTTGTGGCTATGTAATTTTTCACTTTTAAAGAAAATCATATTTTTTTTGCGACAATTAAAATCACCAAAGAAATATTCTCTATATTCCATGCCGCATGTATCAAGTTTAAGTTCTATGCTGCGCCTTGGCCACATAAAAAAAAAACAACAATCGATAATTGATGAAAGTAATTAATGGGACAGAGGCGATGGAATACTTAATGCATTTCGAGCCATGTCAAATTGAAAAGCTCGCTCTGTGCAGTTTCGTTTAAATATGTATGAGCTGCATGTAAGTACATGGACCTACATACATACATATATGAAGGCATACATACACATTCGTGTGGGTGTGTTTAACTGTTGCATGCAACAACTCTCACTGGTCACTTCTGTCGCTGGTGGTGCAATCGAGCTTGAACATTAAATAATCGATTATTAATGAATGTTAAGTGCACATAAATACATACATACTTGCATACATACATAGTAGCTGCGTGCGTGCGTGCGTGCGTCTGTGCTTATTTTGTCAACTTGCAACATTTGGTTTCAGCCTGAGGCGTTTGTTCATTGAAATATTCAGCTATAAATCAAATTTGCACATTTTGTTGCTGACGGAGGCTAATGTATCGATAAATATATGTGTATGTCTGTATGCAAGTATTTATGTATAAAATTGTTTGCGTTTTGTGTAGAGGCATTGTTTGCATTTGTGAAAACCCCCGGCGTTTATTTTAAGCTAAATTTCTAATAATGGTTTATTTTTTTGCATTAACGGTTTTAAAGTCAACCGATGGGTCTATGCTGCTGCAGGTGTTGCTTTCAAAATTCATTTATTTTCAACTAGTTCACAAATGTGAATGCTTACTTTACGATGGTGTTCAGAAGGTTTGGCGAAGAGCTTTCATACTTGGATTCTTTGAATTAAAAAATTATTGGGTTTCTATATATCGATGGCTGAGTGGAAGATCGACCTATCTCGGCAGCCAGTTCGAAAATGCTCTATCTCAAACAACTTTTCAAGAACGCCTTATTTCAGAATTTAATTGAAAAACACCCTATCTCAAAATTCGGTTCAAAAACGCCCTATCTCACTTCAAAATGTATTGAAAATATGCTGATATAGGGCGTTTTTGAATCGGCAGCTGATATAGGGCGTTTTTGAAACGAATTCTTAAATAAGGCGTTCTTGAAAAGTTGTTTGAGATAGAGCATTTTCGAACTGGTTGCCGAGATAGGTCGATCTTCCACTCAGCAATCGATATATGAAATGAATTTGGGAAGAAAATTCACGAAAAGTTAATATTTCTGGAGTTTCTATAAAACTTTCGCCTAAAACGCGAATAAGCTTTTACAAATACGAAGCTCTTGTAAAACTATTTATCCCAAAACCAAAGCCCATTTTTGTTAATCTAGCAAATATTCATCGGCTACTGCATCTTTTAGGGTTTTCCAGTGTTCTGGAATATTTTTTTCTAAATTTGTTTAAAACTTTTGGAAAAACATACACACATTTAAGCTCATCCTGACTGCTTTAAAGTCAGTCGTCCCACTCGCATAAATGCTAAGAAACACATTTACTCTTGAGCATATTTCCGCCTACTAACACTCACGCACTTCACTAATTACCACAATTACATGCCAAGTAATTGAATTATGAAATTAAATTAGTGAAAATGAATCTAATTACGTTCAACAGTTTGTTGGTAGTCCACGCAAATGCACACACAAAAGCTCACAGTTGAAAATGCAAATGCAAGCGAGTGTAATTATAATTCAGTGCGTTGCATCTATGCACTTATTTACTACCCCACTCATATGTACATACATATACAGATGCTTTATCACACACACACACACACACAAAAATATATGTATTTCATTACATTGTAAAAAAAAGCTCTTCCTCTCCTTTTATTGTCGCGTACTCGTATGCGCAAAATAAAGAACGCCACGGCCGGCATTTACTCTAAAAAGCTTTGTTCATTGCATTACACAAAAATCTCATTAAGTGTGCACACAATAGCAATTAGTGCTGGTAATATTAACTATTTTTAAACCACTCAAAGCCAGTTAATTGCTAATTGAAAGGGTGGAAAATGCGGGAGAGCTAAGAGTAAATGGCTTGGAAAAAGTGGACAACGAAGCACTTTTCACTTTTATGGCTCTTAAAGGTTTTTACAAATTTTTTCATTCGAAAGTTAGTTGAAGGGAAAAAGCGGTTTTAAAAATATGCAACACTATTTGCTTATATAAATTGCTGGAAGGATCCAGTGGCCGCGAAACTCATAACCGACTATTGAGATAGTAAAAAAATCGTGCTCGGCGATTTGAATGCCAAGGTGGGCAAGGAAGGGACCTTTGGCGCAACGTCTGATAACAGACTGAGGCTGATCGACTTGGCCGGGGTCCGAAACATGGTAATATGTAGTACCAGGTTCCATCAAAAAGATCCATTAAGCTACATGGCTGTCTCCAGATCGAAAAAGGAGACACCAAATCCATCATGTTGTGATAGACAGAAGGCACGCTTCCAGTGTTTTAGACGTACGCACACTCCGAGGGCCAAACATCGACTCAGACCACGATCTTGTTACAGCCAAGATACGCACCCGCCTCTGTGCAGCAAAAAGTGTGCGTCCAACAATGCAAAGAAAAATTGCGTCCAACAAAGCGGCTGGAGCTGACGGCCTGCCAACCGAGCTATTCAAGTACGGCGGCGAAAAGCTGTTAAGGTACATGCGTCATCTCTTATGCAGAAATGGCCAGATGAACGCATGCCGGACGACTGGAATTTAAGTGAGCTTTGCCCAATCCACAAGAAAGGCGATCCCGCCATACGCGCCAACTATCGCGGGATCAGACTTCTAAGCGTAGGTATTATCGAGTAGATTGTGTGAAAGATTGAAGCCCACCGTCAACGAACTGATTGGGCCTTATCAGTGTGGCTTTAGACCTGGAAAATCCACCATAGACCAGGTATACACAATAAGTCAAATCCTGGAAAAGACCCGCGAGAATAGGATCAACACACACCACCTATTTGTCGATTTAAAAGCTGCTTTCGACAGCACGAAAAGAAGTTATCTTTATGACGTGATGTCTGAATTCGATATCACCGTCAAACTAATATGGCTGTGTAAAGTGACATTGAGCAATACCACCAGCTCCATCAGAATTGGGAAGGACCTCTCCGAGCCGCTTGATACCAAACGAGGTTTCAGACAAGCTGATTTCATGTGATTTCTTTAATCTGATATTGGAGAAAATAAAAAGAGCCGCAGAACTGAGTCACTCTGGCACAATTGTTTACAAGAGCGAGCAATTTCTGGCGTATGCTGACGATATCGACATTATCGGTAAAAACAAAAGCTACGATGGCGAATACCGCAGACGATTTAACAATGACCTGTATGAGCTTTAAAATGATATAGACGTAGTGCAGCGAACTAATATTCAGCGGCTCCGCTGGCTAGGTCATGTCGTTCGAATGGACAGAAACGCTCCGAAAACTCATACTTTCCAGCCCTGGCGTTTCTAGTATGTTAACTGTAAATGAACCGCGATTAAGAGCGATTTTCAACCCAAGCTCATCAAGTAATTAGATATTACTAGCAAAACATTTTGAAAGACCCGCAATGACAAAGATGTATTCCTTATTTTTTTCCTTTGTTGGAAAATGTTTTTCTATGGCTTAGTGACTTAACGCTTGTGGAGCTTTTGATAGGTGATCTCGAGAAATCTTGCAGTTCAGTTACCCGTTATCAATTTTTTCCCTAGTTTCCCTACTTATTGCATTGGTGTGCAAGGTGTAAAAGCTCTTCAAAACATATCACGTGAGATA
>NW_023458561.1:68842053-68905966 GCF_013731165.1 Rhagoletis pomonella | reverse complement strand
GAAAAAAGACTTTTCGTAGAAATGGCATAGAATCCATGGAAATCAAAATTTTTCAATTTCCGATTTTACTTTTCTCCCATACATTTTTGGACCACCCTAATGTACATACATATGTGTACAGTGTGTATTAATATCTGAAATGTGAATGTTCGAGAATAAAAATAAAAATTTCTGCCAACTAATTTAGGCTTTGTGCAAATGTTTCTAGCCTATTTTTTACACGTCGATAAGCAAATACAGTGCAATTGTGTACAAACAAGTCAAAGAAAGGAGGGGTGAAGAGAAGCTGAAAAATAATAGCAAACAATTATAAGTTGCATTTGAATGCAAATGCGTCACTTGTGTATTGAAAACGTTGGTAGAATGAATTGAGATTTTTTTTATATTAAAATTAGTTGGCATTGTTGTTGCTGCTGTTACTGCTACTTTTCGCTTAATTTCCTGCTAGTTAATTACGTCGCTTAAATTTTCCAATCGTCAATTTGTTTGCGCATTAAAAAGTGGGTTATGCGATCACAAGCACACACACACTTACATAAATCAGAATTTGAAGGACAAATACACACACACACATGTATGTATGTATGTATGTATGTACATATGTTTGTATGCAATATGTATTTTTTTTTGTACTTAAGTTGGCATATTCGCCTGCAATACTTCAAACTATGTAAGTGTATGAATGCTGCTGCATGGCATACATACTTAAATGTTGCAGAAAACTGCTCTACTTGAAACTGTACTGTACAACGAACAAACATCGCCAGCAACAACAATAACGTTGATGATGTTGACGATGGTGACGACGTTGCTCATAGCTGCACTAGCTTGACATTTTAACATTTCAACCGAACGCACTTGAAAAATTATGCTGCACTCGCTCAAAGACAAGAACAACAAGTAAGAAAGGCTAAGTTCGGGCGGAGCCGAACATTAAATACCCGGCGCAAGTATTAAATATATGTTTTTTCACCCTTCCGAAACCTTCCGCTAGATGGTAAGCCGAGTTGTAACAATTTTGAGTAAATTAGCGTCCTTCAATTTCGAAATATTGAAGTTTCAAGCATTTCTTAAATTTACCGTTATATGAGAATCGGCCGTTATATTATTCCGATTTCAATAATTTTCAACGTTTTGCTTACACGTGGCAAGTACAATAACCATACCGAGTTTGGTACAAATTGGTAGAACGGTTACCGGTATACTTATATGTGATCATAAGTGGGCGGTGCCACTCCCATTTTCCAAAATTTTACCATAAACGTATTTCTTGGTAAAGAATTGTTGCAAGCATCAATTTTGAAAAAATTAGCTTCAATATTTAATGATTTATCGAAGATTTTGTATTTCTCTAAATTACCGTTATATGGGATGTGGGCGTGGTTATTGTCCGATTTTATAAAGTTTCGGCGGTTTTTTATGCTGTACCAAGGCCAACAACTGTGCCAAGTTTGGAAGAAATTGGTGTAGCGGTTACCAAGATATACACATGTAACCATAAGTGGGCGTGGCTACGCCCATTTTCCAAAAATTTATAATATTCTTATTTTTCGTCTAAAACTTATTATAAATATCAATTTTGAGTGAATAATCTCCAGTAGTTACTAAAATATTGCAGTTTTCGTATTTCTGAAAATTACCGTTATATGGGAAGTAGGCGTGGTTATTGAGCGATTTTAAAAATTTTCGGCCATTTGGTATGTTATGCGAAGGCCAACAACTGTGCCAAGTTTGGAAGAAATTGGTGCAGCGGTTACCAAGATATACACATGTAACCATAAGTGGGCGTGACTACGCCCATTTTCCAAAACTTTATAATATTCTTATTTTTCGTCTAAAAATTATTGTAAATATCAATTTTGAGTGAATTATCTTCAGTAGTTACTAAAATATCGCAGTTTTCGTATTTCTGGAAATTACCGTTATATGGGAAGTGGGCGTGGTTAAAGTCCGATTTCGCCCATTTTCAATACCAACCTACCTTGGATTAAGGGAAACCTACATACCAAATTTCGTTGAGATATCTCAATTTTTGCTCGAGTTATCGTGTACACGGACAGACGGACAGACGGACAGACGGACAGACGGACAGACGGACAGACGGACGGACAGACAGACTTGGCTTAATCGATTTCTTTTTTCATCCTGATCATTTATGTATACATTTGTCTATATCTATCTCGATTCGTTTTGGCTGTTACAAACAACCGTTATGTGAACAAAATTAATATACCCTTGTGCACAAGTGCGCTCGGGTATAAAAAAAAAGAAAAGAAAGCGAAAATGTTCAAAAGATTAAACTCTGCCCGAGCGGTTGGAACTGAGAAAGTCCAAAGCGCCAAAGGAATGCCCCTCAGCGCCTGAAAGTCACTGCACAGTCTCGCCGCTCCTCTCTCTCCATCTCAAGCGCCGTAAATATAGTCGATCAAAAAACAAGCGCAAAGAGTCGGGTCGGGGGTAAAAACCAAAGTGGCCTGTCTGTTTGCTGCGCTCTTCATTTTGACCCTCTACGACAGTTTAAACACCACATCCCCGCCCTCAGAGTGCTGACGTTGGCGCTGATGCTCTGAATGATTGAGTGCAATCTTCAATGCCATGCTGAGTAGTGTGGTGCCAGCACTGGGGGGTGGGGTAGAGCTGCGGGAGACTGGCTGTTGACTCGTTTACACTGACGTTGCAAACACAGCCACTCATATATTCGTGTAAACATACTTACCCAGCCAGCAAAAAATCCGAAAATCAATCCGAAAAAGGAAAAAAGTGCGGATTTTTGACCGTTTACCCATTCCAATTTCGGATACTTTGACGATCCGTTTTCCCACTCAACTGTGCGGCAGAAATGTATGTACAGACAAGTACCGAGAATTGTTTTTGAAACGGACACTTTTTCTCGGCTGTTTTTGTGAAATTTGTCTGATTGAGTTTTTCGTTCAATACGCTTTCCTTCTGCACTTCACAGATACTTTTTCATGGTTCAAAAAAAAAATTAAAATAAAATTAGAAAGCGCCTGACGGATCTTGGTCCTTGGATACGTAAATTAGTGAAAATTGTAGTCGTTTTCTATTCGTTACCGGTTACGGAAAATTGTATTAGACTGCACTGTCGGCAAAATTTACGTTTCTTTGCTGGCTGGGTAATATTTAATTTATGCACGCAAATGGTTGTGCGTGCGTGTGTGTGGTTGTGCTTTAAGTGCTTGTAAGCTTAACATTAAACTTGACTGTCAGTACGCTGCACTTTTAATGTGTTTGCACTGCAGCGGAGAAAATTAGCAAAATGCAAAATGGCAGAAACTAAGCGACGACCCAAAGAACACTAATAACGGATACTAATACCTCGTAACTCAGATAACCACAGTCCAAGTTGCAGCAATTTTTCAGCACTCTTTATGTTTTCAGAGCAAATTTGTAAAGCGTATCTTCTAGTAAAATTCAATTAAAATTTATGAAATTATTTGCTGGTTTATGATCATTTCACGTCTTTCTGATTGTAGTTAAATTTTTATAATGTTTCGTATTTATGGTAGTCATTATTGCTACATAAGTACTTTAGAATATTTATTGATGATTGGCCAAACGCTCTAATTTTTTCTGCAAATGTCTGTAGTTTTTTTTTGGTATGTGTTGATTGTCATTTGGTGCAGTATCATATGATAACTGGTTATATCATTTGGAAGTGATATTGCTTAGATTTGTCATTAAAAATAATTCATTGTTTTTAATATATTTATGTGCATGTATGTACGTATTTAACCAAAGATTTTAAGGATCAGAAAAAAACAATTCGAAAATCGGACCAAAATTCTATTAGAAAATAAGGTAGCAATCGAATGGTTTAAAATTAAATAAAGTTTAAAATTAGCTAACAGACTTCATACGACGAGGAGAGATAAGCAATAATGCGGCTTAAGACAACAAGATATCGGAACGTAAATATGTACCCCGGTTGGGCCGTTTCAATGTGGAAAGTCTTTTGCGCACATGTACCAGTTGTTGAGGGCGATTTGGTCTAATGTACACATGCCCTAAGACTTGAAAATTAGTATAAATACTTTGCCAGAACGCCAACAGTAATAACAATTGGTTTTTCTATGCCTTTTGTTGTTGAGTTCTTTAATATTGCATACAAATTAAATATCGAAAGCCCCCACCGATTCCAAATCTGCTTGATTATTTACTGCCAGCCTTTGGTCGCTCGGATGCCCGGGCGTATGCGTAACAAAAATGTATAGATAGCCATTTCAAGTCGCTGCAACTTTTTTGTTTATTATTTTTAACCGACTTCACAAAAATTAGAAAGTTATCAATTCGTCGGAATATTTTTTTGTTTTTGTATGTATGTTAACGCATATCTTTGGACCACGTTAGCCGAGTTCTTTAATTATTTATGTTTTTAATGAAAGGTGTTATCTAACAGGTGGTCCCATTCTAATTTGGTTTAAATCCGATCATTGAATCATGAACAGATTAACGATAATCTTAAATTTTTATATGGGAATTGAAGTCGGTTGAAGTTTTTTGCCTAAAAATTACTTGTTTTATTGTTAAAGTTCCAAAGAAAAAAATCATCTATTTACTAAATTATTAAATTTTTTTTAAATCAAAGCTGGATTTTGAGTGGTAGTCACAAATAATGAAATAAATTTCCATTCTGGTTTTAGTACCCAGCCAGCACGAATATTTTTATGGTGCTATGGCTGCTCTCCTACTAAGCTTTTCAACCTGGGGGGGGTAATTGCAAAAATTTTTTCGCAACCCTGTCTAGTCAGCCGCAGCTAAAGTACCAGTTAGTGTAAAATTCTATTGACTTTCACGTGATTCGGCCTTTTCATTATATACCTTCTTATCCCACTCGAAACAGTGCAAAACATGAGATTTCAAAATGAAAATTTTAAATCTATTCTTTTAAAAATGCAAATATGTGTAAGTACGTATGTGTGTAAGTATCTACGGTAAATACATATTTATGCCTGTGTGAGGTAGCTTAACATCCAAACTTACATGCTCGCAATTTCTGGTATTTTTTTAATTTTCTTTCTTTTTGAAATGTCACTGTACTTTATTGGCGAAGCTAAACAGAGTAATGAGAGTGATGATCGACAAGTATTTGTACAATTTTCCTGCAAATTGAGATTGCAAATTTTTTGAAACTCATTTGATGACATGCAAAAACGGGTTTAATCTATTTACCACTAATGGCTTGCTTTGGAAAATACATTCTTTTCTTTTGTATTTGTATGATTTGGCGAGGCTGGAAGATTAAGTATTCCTACAAACAGTTTTAGGAAATTTTTTTTTAACGCGAAATAAAATGTCGACGGCTTAGGGGAATCCAAGTTGATTAATAAGACAGGCAGTTGGTCTGTTCAAAACTGTGCGAGGTCACGGGTTCGAATCTCATGGCCAAAATGTTAGCTCCTTCAATTATCGCTTTAATATATTTTTTTTGCCTCTTTTTATTAAACTAGACCTTATAAGTGAAATTAACTTGAAATAAATAACTTAAAACCAAAAAATAAAAGAATAAAATAAAAAGTTTTTTTTTTTAGAATTTGTCGGAGTGGGGTCGATCCCGGGCCCTACTGAATTGTAATGCGCAGTTTCAATTTGATTCCTATCTGAAGTGCAATACCTCCGGCGAGGTAGAAGCCCAAGCTGTTTTGTATGTTCTCTATGTAATGGACCAACTGGAGTGTTAATTCCCGAGATAATTCCGATAAGGATTTTAACAGAGCAAGCAACCGACGTCAGTCCCTAGTCATGAGATAGGAAATGCAGTAAAGAAGGAAGCTAGCTGCTGAAATTATTGTGATGTCTCAAGGTGAAAGTGTGAAGGAATCAATAGAGCGCTGCCTGTGTTGATATCCGGTGCCACAATCGATGCGAGTCAAACACCTGCGGTCCAACATGTTTGCCAGTCTGGAGATATCGAAGATGAATTTCTTTTGGGATTCCATGTGGATCAGCACGTCAATGCCCTGATTATTCTATTCGTTCGCTTTATAAAAGGATCCACCGGTAGAGGGATGCGCCTTTTCCCGGTGGACAACTAAATGTGTCTCCAATTTGCAGGATTCCACTAGCCTAACCTAAACTACCTTTTATTTTTGTTTTTGTACGAAAGGAAAAGCATAAATTGACGAGAGATCAAAACATTCCCCAATTGTATGCAGTCGGTGATGCTACCTTTCATATTTTCCCCAAATATTTTTCGGTCAGAGTGAAAAGTTCTTCCTCCAATGAAACCGAAAATGTCTTCGCCTTGGTAATTGCTGCTCTAAAATGTAAAAATAAGTTTCCTTCCCCACAGCGATTGCATGCAATTTTTGGCTGATATGAATATTTAAGTTTGCATCAAAATTTCCGCACATTCACTTACCTAATGCTTTCCGCGGATACATTTTTCTCATTTTGTCATTTATGAGTGTCACTTTTGAAAAAGCTTGTTTCATGAAATTGACAATGCCATTTGCGACGCAGAACAAAACAAAGTCAAATTCGAAATGAAATTTCGCCAAGCAGATGAAGAAGAAGATAAATCAGCAAAAAGCTGTGTGCAACATTTGCACGTTATTAGTGCTTGTTGCATCTTTAGCATTGAATACATAAATGAAAAGTAGTAAACAAGAGCGAAGACATTAGGGAGGAAGCTAGTGGGGAGGAAAATTTTTCGGTAGAGTCGAAGAAGGTTAAACTAATAAAAACTTGTAACATACAAAAAAACGGATGCTGAGTGCCCGTACGGAAAGTAAGCATCAATACTCCTTTTGTCTAAAATTGGTTGTGCGTACCGGCAACATGCAGTGTGGCATGCAACACCGAGTGAAACGGTCGAATGAGGAACACTGAAAGCCGAAGCCACGCGTATGCAATTAGTGGACGGTTGGTTGGTCGCTGAACGCTAGCCGCCGGGCGTGGCACTCTGTTGCACCGCTGACACGCCACACGTTCGGGGACGCTGCAGCAAGTAGCAACATTAAACGACGGCAACAATCAACGACGACGTGCCACACCCTAAATGAGTATGCGGCGCCTTTTTGAAAATAACATAATGAGCATAGCGAGGTGAGGGCAGGCGCGCCGAGAGACATGGCTTCCCGTTATAGATGAGATTTATGGCTACAACTGCCATTGGATGGAAGCGGAGTGTTGCCAAAAGGCATCACGAAGGTGGTGCGTGCGTATGAAGGAGGGGGGGAGGGGTGTTTGTGTGAGCGCGCGATTGTGCATGTCCAGGACAGGACAGAAGAGTGTCATTTACGCGCTTGTTCCGTCGAGCGTAATATATGTGCCACACAGCCTGCAGTGGCGACGTGTCCTTGCATGCTAATAACGTTTTAAGGATTAAATTCCAAAGCCGCATCAAAGAGTGTGCACATAAGACTCCACTCTGCCTTGGCTGTATGCGTTTTTGTGTCAGCCGCGTCGACCAGAAAACAATGGGAATGTAGTTTCGTAGAGCACGTTCTCATACGCGCTTCTGCCATCCCATCATTTCGCCTCCTGCATTGTGCGTTGGTGGCCAGCACTGGCTCGTTAATTGCCTGCGCAAACAATACTCTTCTTACAACACTCAACTTTTTCGCGATGCGGCTTCAGTGTTCTCAATTTTTGTTTTTTTTTTTTTTTGTTAAAGCTTTCAGTTGCATGCCTGCTTTACTAAATTGCTACACATAAATTAAGTTTGTCAGAGATCTAACTGTGGCTTTTTTGTGTTGCGACCAGCTGGTTATCCGAAGCAGCTCATCGCATATGGAAGCCTTTGTGATTGTTATAGTTTATAGTTCTCTATTGAGTTTTTTTCTGCCGCACACTCACTGGTCTCAGTTCTGCCCTAAAGCAGCATTCCGGCTTCTGTGTCTTAGCGTTTGCTTAAAATCTGGTTTATGCCTCAAACTACATTTCTATGCCACGAATTATGGCAACATGACAGGCGTTCTTCATGTCTTCTCGTTATCTTTTTCATATGAATCCTTTGAATGGGATTTTTAAATAATATTTTAGATCCTTTGTAGCGATAGAAAAAGACGTCTAAGCAGCAACAGGCACGTATTAGGGTAAGCATCGTATATACATAGAGTGAAATGGGAATTGGAATACGAATCGATAACAGTGCTGGTATCGATACACGATATTGGTATCGACGAAGAAAATATCGATAACGATAAGTGTTGATAACCATAAAACTATATAATATAGTCTTAGAAATCAACATTTTTTTCGATAACGATTACTACAAACTTTTACTTATGTTTATCTCGTTGCTGGTGGATATCTTTCTTCTGGTTTTTATCCATTCCCTTTTTTCCTTTTTTTTAACCACCCTTTAAGTTCCCGGTGTCGTTACCCAGCAAAAAATCGGTAATCGCTTTTAGTGGTAACGTGTTCTAGAAGGCATAGCGTTATAATGCCTTCGAATTTTTTCGCTTCTTTTAGGCATTGCCAGTAATGCAAAGTAGAATGTCCTACAATATTTTATTTATCTCGCTTCTTCGTTTCATTTCGGGGAATGCAAAGTAGAATGTCCTATAATATTTATTTTTTAATTCGTTTCTTTGCTTAATTTCCGGGAATGCAAAGTAGAATGTCCTACAATATTTTATTTGTTTCGCTTCCTTGCGTCATTTTAGGTAATGCAAAGTAGAATGTCCTACAATATTTTATTCGTTTCGCTTCTTTGCTTCATTTCGGGGAATGTAAAGTAGAATGTCCTACAATATTTTATTTGTTTCGCTTCTTTGCTTCATTTCGGGGAATGCAAAGTAGAATGCTGCATCGTAGTCAGCTGAAAAATGGAATGAATATCCAAAAATTCTTTTTCTACCGTTACTTTCTGTGGAAATTTGTCTCGCATAAAAATCATGTTTTGCTTTGTTCTATTAGCAGCGAAGTAGAAGTCAGTCAATGAAGTGAAGTACATGAGTGAGGAAGTACAATTTTAATCTTAATTAAATATGCATGTATGTACATACCGATTTTAAAGAAAATCTAAATACCTAAATACAAACATATGTACGCTGATTTATAAAAATTTTAATTAATTTTAACCTTTTAAGACATTTTCTGATTTCAATTTAATATAAGTAAGTATGTACTTATCTAGGCATTCTACATTAGTTTCTCTGTAAGGCATTCTTTGTTCGCTTCTCTGGATTCTGTTTATCCATGCGTTCTCCCTTCGTGTGAAGGTAATGCTGCGGGTAAGGGCTTACCTCCAATGACATGCCCATGTTAAAATAAGGCCTTCTTGAAGCGAAACGGTAAGCGATTCCCATCGCCTAGCTCCTTTCCACTTTCGTTTCTGTGGTAATCGTGTTTTTTGCTGGGTATATTCTTCATTTACTTTTGCTGGCATGTGTTTGCGATACTTTTGTTTACATTTAAAACGTAAGGTGGATTTATTTCAGCACGATTAAATGAACGTGCGAATGAATGAATGAGTCTACATATTTATTATTCATTAAAATATACGTGCGATATCCAAACTTCCGATGCCAGCAAAATTTGGTGAAATAAAAATTCAAGCAAATAAAAGCATAAATATTGAGAGCAGAGCCCACAACCGCTATGCAATTTACAATAAATGCCCTTAAATTAAAAGTGGCGAAATAGTCTCCGAATCCGAAAATTTTCGAAAATTATCCGAAAGATTCTGAAAAAAAACCGCTAAAATATCTAACAGAATAAAAAAAAGAATATTTTGATTTTATCATATGTACCAATATGCATACACCTAAGGACAAAATAATAGAAACGCAACGACTAGATTAGTTCTTAATATTTTCATTTGGTATTTTAATGTCAGTTAAGTTTTTATTGGTTATTCGCCTTCATTATCCATCTGACGTCAGGATTTTTTTCAAAGGACTTTGAAATTTAAAGATATTAGTTTAGTTCGAAAAATTATTTCAAAAAATCAGTGCAATGTAGATAAACAATATGGGTACCAAATGACAATAAAGTTTTTTTAGTTTACAAGGACGAATATGTATTTTGAAAATCCGCTTTTAATAAGTTCTATTTTTTAAGTTAATAAAACTTTCAGGACGAAATTCGATGATGAGGTCGCGGGTATATTAGTACTCAAACAATTATTAAAAAAAAAAAAATATTGCAAATTTTCCAAGATATTTAAGGACAAAAATTTGTGAACGACATTTTCCATGCCCATTTGTCCTTATGCACCAAAAACTTTATTCTGTTATAATTGTAGAGATTTTTTTTATGTGTTTACCTTTTATTTGTTACCCTTATTGTTATCCTACATTGTATTGAATTTTTTCACTATAATTTACCCATAGTTTCGCGAGTAAATTCATAAAAATTTCAAATTTTTCAAGGCATAAATACACTTGAATGTTTGCCGTTGTCTGCCGAGGTGGGACGTTAGGTGTTGCTTGTTGGTCTAGGGATCGAAAGTCACTCAAAAAGCCCAAAAATCGAATCAACTCGACTTAAAGAAAATTCCATGGTGAGATAATTTTAGGAAATGTGAAAATAATAACAAATCGATTGAAAGGAATACTTTCTAAGGTAGCTGGTCGACTTCATCACCCTGAATTGCCACATCGATGTTAGCAAAACGCTGGGTTGGATGGCAAAGTAATGCCATTGGGGGGGTGATAAGTGTTGGCAATTACTTCCGAATGGCGCATGTCAAATCGAGTGAATTTGTGGCCATTCACCGAAGCCATTATAACCTTTGTGTTAATACAACGATCACACACGCATACACACGCACGCTTATAAGGCAAAAAACGTTTGCCACAGCTTTTTGGCTGGCTCAACACAATGACTGCAATATATACACTAAATGATGTTGGTTTTTGTTGCTTTCTTTTTACTGTTTTAGACGTCTAAATCAACCATTGATTGGCACATTTACTCCACTGCAGGTGGTTGGTGGTTGCTATTTGCGGCAGACTGACTTCAAAGAGTTGGAAATTGTAGAAATCGAATTCAAGGAAAAATGGAAAGGCATACCGAGTGTCCACGTACTGGGAGAGTACGACAGAGCAATTAAATCTGTGTGCCCTTGTGAAGTCGTCTTTTGCATCAATTGAATGAAATTAGAAGAAACTATTTGCAGATTTTGCCAAGCAGAACCTTTTTTCGGACATGTTACCTTAAAAGATTTGATAAATTGCTTACGATGAGAAACATCAAGGCCTTCGTACGAAGCAGAAATATAAAAAAAAAAAATTGTTTTTTCGATAACGAAAGCAATGCCGAGAGTAGAATAACGAGACCGCTATTTATAAATAAGAAATATCGATGGAAGCAATCGAACGATACATTTAGAAATTAAAAAAAAAAAAAACTGTCACAAATACCGTTGAATTCAGAAACCAACACACGCAAACAATATTTCTATGATTAAAAAAGAACAACAAAAAAACGGTCTTCTTTAAACATAATAAATATAATAGCCTCAGGCTCGCCATTTCTTTAAATCACAACAATGACGATACAATAAGCAAACAAGTTTTTGAAATGGGTTTTGCGCGCGCCATTGCAGCTCAGAAGTAATCAGCACAAAGCGCACGTAAGAAAGCAAAGAAAAGTCGCAAAAGGGAAGAACAACCAGTCGCCGCCGGCAGGCAGTGGGCAGATGAAATAAAATTCCAAGGCATTCCAAGGCAAAAGCCAAAAAAAAATGCCAGTGCACTCAGCTTGAGGCAGTTTTTCCGCTTTTCGTGGAAAAACTGCCTCAAATTTCAATCCATTAAAGGTAGCAGAAGTTTTGGTACAGTTTACCGAAAAGGAAATAAAAAAAGTTAAACGCCCACTGCGTTAGGCTTAAAATGCTGACCTGCGGATATTTGCTCTCGTGTGCGAAGTAAAAAAAAAAAAATTAAAAGTAAAAATATCTCTTATCAAATAGTTACTATGTGAAAAGTTGTGAAAGCCAAGATGGCGTTGTTGCTTATGGGTTCGTAAATAAAAATTTGAATAATTTTTGTGCAAATTGAATTTTAAATTAAAATTCGTGACCTTTTGCCGCCCAGCTAAGCAGAAAGCAAAACAACCTTCGGATGTTTAGAAAATATTTAAAAAGTCATTATGTGGCAAATAGAGCGTAAAATTGTTTTAGTGTTTTGGTTTTGGCCAAAAAGGAGCTTGTGTAAACATACATATGTACATATATATGTATGTGAATTGGTGTTCTTTAAAGTTAAAATCGTCTAACTGATAAGCAATATCGAAGACTCGAAGGCAATAGAAATTTCGTTCAATAAAATTTATGGTCGATAAATTGCCATTCGCTTTACCTTTGCTTAGCTTTTCTAGCCATACACGCTTCTAAGTATGTATGTATGTATGTGCGCTTTTCGATTCTTTTTTTTTTTTTGCACTTTTCCCTTTCTTGTAAGTCACGCGCTAGTTTTTTGATTTGTTTGCGGTGAGAGTGTTGAAACTACTAAAGTGAAGTGAAATCCCGCAAGCCAAGCTTCGGAACGTGTAACTCGTGCTTGACAATCAAAAACATCCAGAAAATACAAAAAAAAAAAAAAATTAATTCAATAAAATTCCACTCGTAGCTGAGTGAGGCCCCTTTCACTGCGCCAGCTGCGTTGCAAGACTTATGGCTTTGCTTCGGCGGAAATTTTAAGTAGAAAATTCTTTGAAACGTTATGGTTGGCGGGCGGCTAAAAGGAATTTAATAAATTCCCTATTAATTACCAGTGCATAAAATAAGATTTCCAAGAAAGCTTTTCACTCACTTACGCTCTTTAATGAATACTTCAATTTTTAGTGTAAATTTTAAATTACCAATTTGTGCAGTACAACAGCACCAAAGTTATAACAGTTCTCTGTTTGCCGCTTATTAAACATGTACACACACACACACGCTTGCTCTTATCCCTGCAGGAAATGTATCTAACTATATGCTAACTTTAAATTGATTACGAAGGAGCTAAAATTCACTTATTATCTGTATATTTTCTTTGACGAAAGCTAACTATATTTCTATGCATTTGATGTAACTAACTTGTAAGTAACTACTTTTGGACATAAGATATCAGTAGGTAAAACAAAATATTTTTAATTTTTTTATTTTTATTTACTTTTTTTATTTTATTACATTTCATATTTTTTTTCATATTCTGCTGTAGGCGGTCCCATATTCGAACTCCGTCAGACATAACTTCAAAATGATAATATGAAATTTCGATCTTCCTTTTATTTGTCCTCAATTCGAAAAAGTATTTGCGAAGTGCAGGATATTTAAATAGAAACGCGTTTAAAGAAAACTATCTCCTTCATTACTCCTGCATTACTTGTCAACTAGTTTCATGCTAGCTTTTTGTAGCTAACCACAAGTTATATATTTTATAGAAATTCCACAAAAAAGCTAACTACAAGTGGGTTATTTTTTATCAATTGATAATTTTTTTTCTGCAGGGATGTTTGAGTAAACACTTCAGATTTTTGTTGGTTATTTGCTGTGGTTTTCAATATTTATTTTATGGCTAGTAAAAGCTAAACAAACCCTGAGTGATTGTACATATAAAAGACCAAGTATATATTGACATATGTAGATATGTGAATACGTATGTATGTGTGTACGTGTTGGGCCATCTTTATATTTATTTAAGCAGCATAAAGTCAGCAAGTGCTCAGTGAAGTAGCATAAATTGAAATATCGAAGTTTGAAGTTAAAGTGAGGAAAATGATTGAAGAAGAATAGTAATTTATTGTACATACTCTTAGGTTTAATGAGCGGTTAATGAAAACTTTGCAACCTAAATTAATACTTTGTAAGCTGTTACATCGCAAGTTGATTGCTCTTAATTTCCGATTTGGAGCTTTCTTGCTATTTTGCAAAGATGACTTTATTCCTAGCAGACCGCAGGGTAATTGGAAATGTATTTGTAGAATATTTGAAAGTGATTATCAACGCTTTTTTAAATCATAGTAATCAGTTAATTCGAATTATTATTATAGTTATCGATATTTTATACTGTATAATTGTCTATCGAAAAATTTATCGACATTTTAATGATGTTGGTATCAGTGACTCGGTTGACATTTTGACCGCAATATATACCATTTTTGGTATAGTGGCCAATAGTCCAGAAACAATGAGGCTTCCTGGAGCGCTTTGATTAGCAGCGAGCATAAGGAGTGGAGACCTCCAAGGGCACTTGATGGATGGGTTCCTTGAGGATCCCAACAAAAAGCACACATACAAAATGCTACCAAAATTATCCGTCACCAAGCCCTACAAGGTAACAACTCCTGAAAAGCAAACTTGCAGAAAGTTAATCAAACCGATTGACAAGAGCACTCCAAGTTTGGAATACTGATGGATGAGTGCTCGGGGATGATATGCTGGGCGTGGATCTAGGTTAGCAAAGAGTGCACTATATCCAACTGTACTTCAGGCGGAGATCTTTACAAAACGAGGGTCCAACGTAGTCTAAACAGCAGAGCTCCTAAGTGGGAGGATTTTCAAGCTAGGCAAGTGGATTTTAGTCGGTATGGAAAATGTTCAAAAGGAATGCCTAAAAATAATTACTATCATCTTTAGGCATTTTTAAATTTGAACTTTTTATCATCTCTAGATGATGTGTGTGTGTGTGATCTATGCGGATTTGTTTCGGATCTAGGTACTCTTTTTGACCCAGGGTTCTACATTATTATTCACATAACCCTGCAAACCAAAGTTCCCGAAATCTTAACGAAATCTTTAGGAGTATCTGATTTCTGTAACGATTTTTTTCCGAATCTTCAAAGAAAATTATATGAAGTGGTTGACACGAACTCGTAAAGAAATTTCTGTACGAAAAATAAAGAAAATTCTGAAAGAAGTCTGCAAGAAATTCTTAGCATAGCAGCATTATTTTCATTTCTTTACCGATTTTCTTCCGAAATTTCGTAAAAGAATGGAAGTGTGCGTAATTTATTTCATTTTAGAAAATTCGGCAAAAAATCGGATGGGATCTTTCCGAATTCTTTAAAAATTCTTTACGATTCAGAATACTCTGAAAAAATGGTTTGCAGGGTAAGTTTCATTATTCCTAAGGCCTGTTCCAACTTGGGCTTACTGCGGCGCTATGTGCGAGGTTTTAAGGATGCTTAAACTACGACAACGCTTCATAATTCTCTAGTCCGGTCGAAGTGGAAGTACGTCTCTGTAATTTGGAATCCAATTTATTCTGTTTATTCCCAAAGCATGGAAAGAGTTCAACATAGCTTAGCCCGGTTTGTTCTGCGGCCTCTTCATTTTAACGAGCCCCTTTCTTCTTAAGGGGGCCGTTGTATGCTATGACGTTTATTTAAGGCATTGCCTGTGGCCTCATTAATGGTCCTGATCTACTGGAGCAGATAAGTTTCAATATTCCCCGTTTCACGTTTTCACTTTCCATTGCATGTTAAAATTTTTAAATCAAATTATTCAAACTATCCACCCACTACTAGGTCTCTTAATGAACTTAACAGAACTTTTAATAGTCTTGATATCGCTATACCTCTATTTTTATCCAAGCTGGAATCCAAATACTTTTAAGTCTTAAATTTAAATCTAAATCTTTAAGTCATTTTGATCCTCTAGTCTGCAAGGCTTTTTGTAATCATAGACTTAACAAATTAAATGAAATGGAATTTGTGTGAGATGCAATTTTATATTTTTCCATTTTCTCTCAGCTTTCCGTATCTGCATGAGCCTCCATACTAAATTCAATAGCTCAGTAATAAAATTGGGAAAATTCTCTTAAACACTTTAATGGTACTCATCGCAAAGGTGCACCCTATTACAGTTATTGCGACTTGAAGTAGCGATAAAAATTAACTCCTTTTGAATTAGTCGAATCAACAATGTTTTCAAACTGAGAAAGAAATACACCTAAAAATACAAATACGAATGCAATTGACGTAACAATTTACGGTTGCTCAGCGAACGACTATAAATTCCAGTAGCATTAAAATCTCGTGCAACACTTACAAGCCAGCAACAATGCACCTTGCAACATAGCCACCTAAGATGCCTGGCTATTTTGCTTGCTGAATACATTCCAGCGTGTAAGTATGCTGAGCGTTTCTATATACCGTTTCACTTGCTTCGAGAGGCAGTCAAGACTTCACTACAAGTCGACTTTTTGCTTTGCCTAGCATGAAATGCTGAATTAAAATCAAGTGGGGGCTGGAATGCTGACGACAGCCATTGGGAATGTAAGCATAATGAGAATTGCTTCCTGCTAGACTAGAACTGTGTGCCAGTAACCGAAAGCAGGATAATATACTATATTTGTACATACAAACACCTTCATCCATGAGCGCGTTCACATACTTGCGAATATTATTTCGGACATTTTCATTTTACTATCCGCATGTACTCGTACGCTGGAATTACATTCAAGCTTAAATATTCGCATATGAAATTCATACCGACCAACCACACGCTCATACATACATACATGCATACATACATAACTAATTTGACACAGCTTCAACTAAACTGCAACTGTCCATCAATCTTCATACCGCATTCCTCAGCTGTACCTGCAGCATGCAGCCATGAAGCTGACTGACTGCCCTTCTCGGCGGTGGCCGCATGCAAATAATTGCCTCGGGTCGGAACAAGAGTAATGCTGAAAATATTTTGCACTGAGAAGTATGCAACTGCAGCAGCAAAAATGAATGGAATGAGTGCTTTGTACAATAATAATAACAACAAGTAGTCAAGTGAGTGGCCGGCCAGCAGAGAAGAGAGAAAGACGCAAGGCAACATACAAACTAAACGATATACATACATATGTATGTATTAAGTCAGGTGCAAAGGCGAAAGTTGAAAATATTTGTAAACGAAATTCTCAAGTGAGCGAATCTAAAGTCTCAGTACTCAACTAGTTGGCAAATCACTTAGAGCGACTTATTTTTGTCAGTGTTGAATGCATTTTTTTAGTTGGTGCTGACAAATCGGAGGGCATATTGTGGACACATTTAGCGATGTATAAATATGTACATAAAAGAAACATTCGTTTTGGAGCCGTTATTTACTTTGATATCTATGTAAATCTGCATAGAATAAAAAAGTTGCCAAGTTACCTTTTTTGAAAACATCTTTCAATTTATAAAGTATCTACGTACTAAATTTAGTATTGAAATATTTTTTTTTTTAATTAAAAGCGCTTCAATAAAGCTCGAACCAGAATAAAATTTAAATAGTTGGCAACCCTATGATAAAAATTAATGTATTTAAATATCAATAATTAATCATAAATACAGTCCAATTTAGGAATGCCCTGCTAATATTATAAATGCGAAAGTTTGCGAGTGTGTGAGTAGGCAGGTATGTTTGTTGCTTGCTTGTTATTGTTTGAATAAAATTTGGCATATAGTGTAAAGCCGCCAAATCTTTTTGCACTTCCAGGACAAATTTTTTAATGTCCATATTAAGTTTGGAATTTTTTGCCTGAGTGTTTTTAGAATAAGTGGAAAATATGGTTGACTTTCGTATCGGAGCGAAATATGTAGCTTTTGTTCATATAGAAGAATTTAACGAAGAATAATTTTGTGGAATATTTTAAACCATTAGCTCTCTCACAAAGCGTCGTGGTGATGGCTTTTATAGAAAGTCTGCACAAAATGGCATTTGGGAAGTCGCTTGAGGTTTGAAATATTTTTAGATATTATTCGCCGGCAAATTTTAATGAGGCATCCTCAAAAAAAAAAATCTTTATACAAAGAACATGAAAGTTCACAGAAAAAATTAAATTAATATATGTCCCTTTGAAATATGCAATGCAGTAATTTTTAATGCGTATTAAGATAATGCAAAACCGTTGAGGTTGCGCAAATTTTGCAGTAAAGAGTAAAAACTGTCTATTTCGGAAAGGTTCTATCTTTCACAAAGCAATTCCATTTCAGGCTAGTTTTATGAATCGATATTATTATGTGGAGAAAATACATACATATTTCCATCGGACCTTTGATTTTTGAATGTAGCTTTCAAATGTAGATATGGACATATGTATCTACATACATACATACATCACGGCTTTTATTCTGTTTTTTATCACATTAGCTGAATTGTCTATAACTTTTAACGCAAAATATTTCATTATTGTCAAAAAGCTTTTACTTTATTTGAAAATTTATGTCTCAAAACATTGCGCTTTTATTTTTGTTTTCCATTATGGCAACGTTTTTAATGAAGGTACATATGTACATACAAACATTATATAGCTAAACATTTCAACTGTTTTTTTACATCACTCGCATGCACCGACATTCCAGCCAGGCAACCTCGCAGCAAAGAATCGGAAATCCAAGCGGATAAAAACTATTCGGAATTTAATAACGTAATGGCATTCGATCACTTTTCACCATGAATAGTAGAATTTGTATAAGCGATGCTTACGTGCACATAATACACACACACACACACACATATACACACACCTGCACACACGCTTTGGTATTTGCCCTTACAAATACGCCCCTTCGAACACGTGTAGCATTTTGTCAATTCACCGCTGTAGAAAATGCGAGTAACTGTTTGTTCTCTTGGCAGCTGCTTCCCCATTTTGATGTAGTTTTTGTAGCGTTTTCCCTGCGACGATTGCCTCAAATTCATAAATAACTGTGCATTGAGTTTTCGTGATGTACGCACACACACACACACACATAACCCGCTTATGCTTATTTGTGTATGTAGGTATGTTCCAGGGATGAAAAATAGAAATTTCAGATTGTACCTAATATCATAAAATAAATGTACCTAAATGAGACAGATTGT
Source organism: Rhagoletis pomonella (assembly GCF_013731165.1). Lineage (NCBI taxonomy): Eukaryota > Metazoa > Arthropoda > Insecta > Diptera > Tephritidae > Rhagoletis > Rhagoletis pomonella. The sequence continues at coordinate 68,887,221 of NW_023458561.1, read as the reverse complement.
ACCTAAAAAAAGTTACATCATTCATTTGTACTTGTTTTTATTAATTTTATTAAGAACATGAATACAAAAGATGGATGTATTCTTAACATGATGAGGTTTTTTTTTTTAACTGAGCCTATATCTATAGACTATAGTCTATTGGGAATCGGAGAAGCGTTGTTTATGTCTAATTTTGACTACTGAAAAATGTTGGCGAAAAAGACAAAAAACACACTTTTCGTAGTATACTTCTTTATTCAGCTTTTAACAAAACAACAGGAAAGGTCTGCTAATTTATCAAATTACTTTTAAAGGTGCAGCAAGTCTAGAGAAAATAATCAAATTGCCGTAAGTAACTTCGAAAGCATTTTAAATATATCTCCAGAAATCAAAAAGCGAATATGGGTCAAATAGATATAGTTCTCATCTAAAGAAAATATGAAATTTGAAGAAATCCTAGGCACTGGACTGTATGGGCGAATAAAGGCTGGTTTTCATAATGTCATATTTTGACAAGCAAATTTATCGAAATATTTTGACACAATTTTCTTTCCTTTATCGACGATATTATGGACCAAAGACTTACAAATAGCCGCTTTAGTAGCGCATGTACACGTCTGAAGGCCTATTCTGATCTAAATCAATCAAAATAACATTTTTTAGTCCCATTTGGCATTTTGTTTTTCCTTTTTTGACGGCAAATGCCATTGAATTTGACTTAGTAAAAATAAGCGTTAAAATTATTAGACAAAATTACGAATTTGAGGATAAATAGGTAAAGTGTTAATTATTCGCAATGGCTGCCCTAAATGCAATGTAAAATGCTTAAGATAATACATAATATGACTTTTTTAACCGACTTCAAAGATGGGAGGTTATCAGTTCGTCGGAATATTTTTTTTTTTTTTAATGTATCTATGTTACTACATAACTTTGGACCACGTTAACCGATTTCGATAATCCTTTTTCCATCGGAAAGGTCGTACCTTATGGGTAGGCCGATACTAATTTTGTTTAGATCCGATAATTGAATCGTGAAGAAATTAACGATAATCTTAGAATTTTATATGAGAATTGAAGTCGTTTTTTTTTTTTTGCTTAAAAATTACTTGTTAATTTCTTCTTTTTGACCACTTTTCTTTAGAATTGTTTATTCTTCAAAATGAAAGCGTGCCTACAAGTAAATATATTAGCACGTAAAGGAAAAAGAAAAAACTGAAAATGCGTCTGATCAAAAGATTATTGTACCTAAATTCTAGTGACTGTACCTGATGTACCTTTAAGTCATCAAAAGTCGGAAAAAGGTACAATTGTACCTACCCTTTCATCCCTGGTATGTACATATGGATGTGTGCTGACAACGCTCAAGCGCTCTTAACAAGCAATTCTGTTAAAATAGTTTGCAAATTTATGCAAAGTGTGCAGAAAGCTGTTTGTAAGTGTGTGCCGGGATGTATGCGCGTCAGTGTTTGTGTGTTTGTGGGAAGCGAGTGGAAAAGAAAAAAAAATAAACAAAAAATGGCCAATGACAAAAATTTACGGTAGCAAAAATATTAACAAACGCATAGCTGAACAGACATACATACATACATACGTAGATGCCAAAATACACACACACACACACGCAGAAAACTAACCATACGCCGCTAGTCAGTTGTTGCACATAAATTTGTTGTTGGTTGTGCGCAATGCATATTCATAGTTTAAAATGGGGTATTTGTTTTATTCATAGTTGTGCTCGAACATACATACATACATAATTGAAATGTAAAGCTGCAAAAAGGATGTTAAATGAAATATGCTAAAAGGATATTGCTGTGCTGTTAGTACATAAATGTCAAAAGGTAAAAATATTTGCGCAAATATTTCGAAGCGACATCATGCTTCTGAGAGATGCACGTCCCTTTGTAAGGCATTGGTTTAATTAAAGTGTGTGTGTGTGTGTGTTGTTGTGAATTTGCCAGGGTCATGATTTCAAAAGCTGAAAGTTTTGATTATGCGTTGTAAATCATTCCATTTGGACTTGGTTGCTTTCGAACATTATACATGGGTATGTATGTATGTATAAAATGCAAGTTTCTCGCCTGGAGCGGTTTCATAGCCATAAAGTATCATATAAGCTTTTATGCAGGCGGGAAGCGTAGGCGAAATCAGTGTAACTCCTAAAGCTCTTTAATGGTGTCTTCGTTTCTTCTAAAAAATGGCGCCTTCTATGGTGCAAAATCTTTTTTATGTTACGCACATGGTATGTAAGTGCTGGGACCTCGCTGGGTGGGTCTGTTGGTAGAGGCCGGTAGAGAGCCGCATGGAGGAAGTGGGGAATTTCCACAAACTTTGTGTGTTATGTGTAAATGGGGGGTAACCCTGAATAGCAAGAGTGATGATTGATAAATACTCAAAATTGAATTTTCACATTTTTTGGCAAAATGTTTAGTTTTTAGTAATACTCTATCTTTTTAAGACAAAAAAAAAAATTCAAAAACGTTCTTTAATTTAAAAATAGCTCAAATAGAATCATTAATCACGCCTTCTTAAAGAAACCTGCTCTTCTGAAAGCTGAACGAGATTTTTTTTTAATTTTCGTATTTCAAAGTCTAATTCCCTTGCCAAGTCAACAACTTTTATAGCCAAGTAGTGAAAAAGGTTGAAACAAAATTGAATGCAAACAGTTATATAACCAGCTCACATTTCAATGTGGCGGATTCGCTTTCATTGCCCCGTTTTATTTTGGGTCATTATTTCTCTTGAGCTAATTTCTTAAATTTGTATGTTGCTCGCAGCGAATTTGAGTGCTTTTGCTATCAATTTCTTTCGGTTGTTCCTTCTCCCTTCATTCCACTGCAAGCTGGATTTTAAAAATCAAAGTCACTGAAAGCATTTAGATAAGTCCGAAGAAGAATTCGTGCAATTAAAAAGTGGCGGTAATAAAATTTATTTGGTTAAAATTTCATTTTATATTTTTCGAAGAAAGAAATTTAAAATAAAGCAAAAGAGTTTGGTGGTATAATTAAATTGGCAAAGTATTAAGGAAAAAAGTGTGCATATATACACATACAATTCTTAAGAAATTTTGTGTAATTTTCAAAGTTTACTTAATTTCAAGGCAAATTCAAATTGTGCATCCAAGCGCGCATTGAAACTTTGTGACAACTGGTGAAATCGCAGTTTTTTTTTTATGTTATTTCTACTCTTTGTTTTTTTCGCTTATTTCTTCCAGGCACTACTTTGTGGTTAGAAGATATGTACATAAATGGTAAATTATTGGACGTTCTTACAAAAGCGGATTAGTGGAATCGAATGAGAGAAATGGTTGCTGAAAGAAGTCAAAATCTGAATACTTAAAATACACCCAAGTCAAAATAGTAGTATATGTATTTCCGGATTATTTAGGGGGACACTCAGGTCAAAGCCTCAAAACTTTTTTTTTATAATCTGTATAATTTTGAACTTTCTCATACTGCCAATAAAGCGCCGCCCAAGTAATGGCAGAATATCAAACTTTTACGAAGCGCAGAGCATTTGCTCATCTAATAGCCAAAGCACTTCCTGTTCGTTCACTTTGCTTGCGGCTCAATCGTACAGTCGTCAGTCACATTTCCTCGTTTCAACTGGAAGCGGCAAGCGGAAACGGAAATAATTTGGTAGAAAATTGTGTTTAACAAATCAGGATACAAAACAAGAAAATAAGCGATGAAACTTGCTGCTGATGTTAGATTCACACTGACTGTGCGTGCGAACAGTGCCAATAATGAAATGATGCGTGCAAGCTTCCGCTCGACGTTGAATACGTATACATACAAACATGTACGTATGTACGTATTTGTGGAAAAAGTATGATGACAAGTATTTGATTTTTAACATTTGAAATTATAGCGTTTCAAGCCAAATATACACTGCGCTTGTTCATTTCTTCGAGTTAAAATGTTTTTAGGGTCGAAATTTTTATATCAAATTTAATCCACTTCCAAGAAACGCAACGCGTCAGTAAATTCCCGCAATGTTTGAAGGTCTTTGGGGGAAAAACAAAAATCGAATAAGAAATAACCACTGGCTATAGGCTGCTCTCGGTGAGCAAACTCAGCTTCAAGCGAAAAGCAAAAAGAAAAAAAGTAAAATTAAATTAATGAGTGTTGCAATCATTCGGAATATTTGAAATCTTCCGTTAATTCTAACTTTTAAAAGACTTCACCCCCATTTTTTTTATCTTTTTCATTTGCCCTTCTGCGACTTAGTGAAAAAATGTAGAAATTAACATTTACTCGCTTCTGCGCAGGTGATGGCTGACACATTCCACTTAATTTCGGAAAAGTACAAATTGATTTTTGCTCGCCACCAAAGATTTCGCACTTAACAACTTTTGCTGCCTTCCTGCCTTTCTCCTCCTCCTTCGTGTCGCATCGCATTTGCTGCGCTTCATTTAATTCTTGCTGTCGTTGTCGTTGCCGTTGTCGTTGTCGCTGGCATTGACGCTGCTGCTGTTATGGCAGTTTCTCATCAAAAACAAAGCACTCACAAGGTAGTAATTTATTAATTTTTTTTTTGTTGTCGTTGCTGTTGCTATTACTTTTGTTAGAATCCAGATCCTTAATCTTTAGCAACAAATGAATAAAGTTTTTCTATGCCAGTGGCAACCTCAAGTTTGCGACAGCGAAGTGAAGTGAATAGAGTCGGCGACAAGTTTTTTCTTTTCCATTTCCTAATTAAATATTTATGCTTGAATGATGCGATTTTAATTACCGCGCAAGCAAATCTTCACATCTCGATCTTTTGTCTCACAGCATTCTTCTCTTTCGGCTGCTAATGAATTCACGTTAAAATGCTTACTTTTGCTGGTTTAATGATTCCAATGTTGCGTATACGCCCGGGGGTGCCTTCATGGCGTGGCGTGAGATATGAAGGTACATACATATATGGGGATATTTGAACAGACCACTAGAAGTTAGACTTTCGTAGCTTTTTTCCATTCACAGTGTTAATATTTTTATGCTGCTCTGCATTACAAACTATTTATTTACAAACATATGTACTCATTTGGGTCATATGTATGTATTTGGGTCAAGGCAACTTAAGTTTTTCAATCGATCGAATTCACAAATATTTTTCGGTAAACTTATGCGCTTCTTTAATGCCATCTTTTTAATTCTTGTTTCGCAACTGATTCTCCGAAAGTTTGGAAAATTGTACACCACCACCAAAAACCACATAAATATCTAAAAGTAAACCATTATGCCATATATAAAAGCGATTGTGGCTGCCCTTAGGTTAGCATCACTTGCTTCAAATGAATCTTTTTAAAATAAGTTGGCATTTTACAAATGCCCCTAGCTCATTTAAAATTCAGTGGATGGAAGTAGTCAGAGGGAAATCCGATTCTTGTAGCCAACATTAGCTGCTCTATGTACGCACAACTATTTACTCATAAAACTATCTTATCTTAGTTGTATGTAGTTATGTATGTATATATAAGTAAAGTGAACGCACAGTGTACGCCGAATATTACAACAGCAAGATTGCTTTAATATTTACCCACAGCCCAGCGCTTGGTACGGCGGCGAACGCGCGTGGTCAACGCGAGTGCGCAATTTCGACTGCTACTTTGTAAGCGGAAATTGCTTTTGCTGAAGGATGAACGAACGCACAGGAAATAAATGTAAATTGCAGTGGGTGAACTCCACTTGAGAGCGATCAAAATTAGGTGAGTAGCAGTGGACTGGAATGAGCGTTCCGCTTATACAGCTGCGCAGTTAGTTTGATAGCTGGCGAACAAACTTCATATTTACTATAACTACACACACCCTAATGTATGTAAGTATGCATAAAAGCAGATTTTGAACATTGAAGTGCATGGCGTTAAAGTGGATTGACTGACGTTAACCGCAGAATTGATTTCGCAAACGCCTTCAAACATATGTATCGACCGTTGGTTGCAAATCTACATCCAGCCGGTCTGCCGGTAAGTGGCAGTGCAATTTCATGAATCGTTTATGGCGATTATAGCGAAAGCGATGGCCTTGGGTGCCCTAAAAAGAGCAGCTTGAAATAAGTCAATGCGAAACTATAGAAAGATGTACAAAACTACGAGAACATTTTGGATTGTGACTTCTTTAAATATTTAAAACTAAAATCTTTCTTATTGGAGGCTCCTTTCGTGGTGAGATATTTCCTATTTATCGGAAATAGTCGCCAACTAGAAAAGGTGTCTGTCAAAGTAACCTATAAAACTATTTGATTTGAAAGAGAGATCTTTTGTGTTTAAAAACTAAATACGAATTTTTGAAAAAATAAAATTTTGAACATAATTTTTTTATAGCTAAAAAAAAAGATAACTAAGCATTTTTCGTTCGTTTTTTAGAACTGGACATAACTTGTGGTAATTTATATCGAACATAAACATTTTGCAATTAAAAAATCCGTTTAAATCTGGAAATGATTTTATTTATATTTTATGAACTTTTGGTCATTTGCAAACATTTTGTTAATTCAAAGACTGGACATTATGTTTTCGTTGACCAAAAAGCCGAACATAAAATTCTGTTAATTTAGTTATTTGGCATTCATGGTCATTTATAAATCGAACATACCTTTTTAATAGTTAAAAACTGATCATAAATTTTTGGCAATTTCAAAATTTGGTAGATCGGAATTTGATCATATTTTTTTTTTTATTTAAGGCAGTGCCAGAAAATGACTGACTAATGTTCTATTCATTTACGAACTGAACATAAAGCTTTGGTTATTCAAGTACCGTAGAATTTTTTTTTTAATATAAAATTTAACAAAAATGTTGATTGTTAATAACTGGACATAAAGGTTTGCCAATTGAAAAATTTAGTAGACCAGAAACATAATTTTCTGTTCAATTACGAACTAAAGTTTTGGTCGTTTAAATACATATTTCTTGTATCAAAAAATTGGATACAAATGTTTGGCAATTCCAAAATTTGCTAGATCGAAGAGTGGGTCTAATATTATTTTCATTTTAAACTGAGCATACAATTTTGTTAATTTTAGTACTGCACATATTTTTTTGTTAATAAAAAAATTAGACAAAAATTACACTGGATATACATTTTTGATAATTTAAAAACGAGGCACAAATTCTTGGTAATTTTGCTTGAAGATGGCTAAAGCAACAAAGTCTTTTCTCGTTTCTAACTTAGAAAATCGCAAATTTTTGTATCTGAAAATGATGAAGTACTGAAATAAAATTTGAACATTTTTGAAAACAACTTCTCCAAATCGCACACACTGCTTCTCTTTGAGCACCACAAGCGAGGCAGTAAAGGAATGCTTGTTAGCTGGAAATACAGCAATACAACAACAGCAGTCAGGAGCGATGATATGTGTCAACGGATCAAGGCATTTGATAAGGAACAAATGACAAGTGACTGCAGTTAGCCGAGCAAACATACATACCCCACCCCAAGCTGGCCATAGTTCTTAGAAAAGTTAAGCGACTCTGTGCAAGCGAGAGCGGTCAACATGTCAATAACAGTTTGGCCACAAACACACAGTGAACACAGCTGCGGACAAAGGAAGGCCAGCAGACGATTGATGCGGCAGGAGTTGTTTGCTAAGCGCAAAGTAAGTGGAATCAAGGAGTAAATAATAACAGAAAGATGCAAACATGAGAAGGGTTATATAAGGAATGTGACAACAAAGGCAGGCAGAAAAGTCAAACGCTTTAACGGCATTTTTTTGTAGTTTCTTTGGTTCTGTGCTATTTTAGGAGTGCAAGCGACCATGGCAAATGTAGAGACATGCGAATGAGTGAGTTGGAAATGACATTTGGTGCCATTACAAAAAGTAGAAACTATGTTGAAGTCGAAAAAATGTAAGCAAAAAGTGTTTTTCCTGTACTTATTTAGTATTCAGCGGCTGTTTGCCACATCACTTCACTTTTTGGCTTACGTTATTTGGTGGTGCAGCAATTTTATGTAGTTCTTGATTGCTGCCTGCCTGCGAGCAAAAACATGCACTTTTTTTTCAAATGATACCATTCACAACTTTTTACTGAAAAAAAACGCCACGAAATTGCTTAAATGCGTTTACTGAGTGAGCATTTAAAACGCCAAAGATGTGGTGGCTGTGGCCTGCAGGCAAGCGGAAAAGTCAGCAAACACTTTCTCGCGCAATTCTCGTAATCAGTAAGCGTAAAATACTTTTCTTTCTACTAAGAATTTTTGCAAGAAAGAAATTACAGAAGCAAAGAGGAAAAATAGTGAAGTAACTGTAGACTAAATATAGGACGTTTTCTTTAAGTTTTTCTTAGTCTGCGCTCAGATGGAAGTGCACTGGAGCTGCCAGTCGGTTGCAGCGTTCTTTAGCTCCACATCTCTTTCCTGCACCCTGCCTTGGTATTTTACACAGCTTAGTTTCTATGGCTTTCTAGCAGCCAACGCCTACTGACGTCTTCATCTACCTCTTCCTCTTCTTCGCACTTACATTTCCAAATCATCTTTTGCATCAGTGATCTGCTTCTTTTACCCTGCCTTTTGACGTTCTGTTATTTTACTTGCAGAAAGTTTAAATGAATTTCATATTTAAATTGCGTTTACGCTCCGCTCGGGGTCATGCCACAAAGTGTTGCATGACTGCTTGTAAATAATAGCGCTCATCCAGCGAACATCAGCGGCTTCTGGCACTTTGCATTTCGCAGACAAGATATTGAATTAAAAAGTCCACATTTTTATGTCCACGCTTATTCACAGTTCATCTTCTTTCATCTCCTTTTTTTGTTAAATATTTGCAGTTGAAGTGGCTGTGGCGGGCATTTTTGCCGACAAGTGCTGTCTGTGTGTAGAGGAGACTGTTTTTTTTTTTTAGACTTAAATTTTTTCTTAATTCCTGGTGTTCGTGGCCACAAAATAACCAGGCACATAATTGATTGCGCGTTTCGTCCTCAATTGCTCTTTTATGTTTGTCCGTTGTTCTGTCAACAAACAGCATTTCAACGATTACGCATGCCAGGCACGTGCCCCTATCGCATGTAGCGCTGATTGGAAATGTTAAGATACTTTCTTCTCTCGCGTCCCGCCTTTCCAAATATACCAGCAGTCTCTCAGTTATGCTGCACATAAATCAGTTTGCATTACACTCCCATCCTCTTGAGTATAAATATTTACAAAAGCTGGTTTTCTTACTGCCATCCAACAAAGGGTTAAACATTGTTTGACCCTAAAATTTTGAGCTGTCCGAGCTGAATAACAACATACATATACACACATACATACATACATATGTACACACATACCCTGCAGAAAAAAAAATTATCAATTGATAACAAAATAAAAATAGATTTTTTGCGGGATTTCGATAAATAACTAACTTTTAATTAGCTATGACAAAACTTACTTTAAGTAAGTTTTAAAGTCTTGTGTTTCACTTGTTTTTCTGCACTTCGCAGCCGCTTTCTCGAATTTTGAACAAATAAAATAATGGTCGAATTTAAATAGTGGACCATCTACAAAAGAATCTGTAAAAAAGCGAATATGTAGTATTAAACAACTTAAATAAATAAAAATGTAAAAATTTAAAAAATCTATATTTTATGTCAACAAGTTAGCTGACGTCTAATGCAGAGGAAACTAGTTCTCATTTTTTTGCGGCCATCGCCCTTCAAAATTAGTTAATTACGGCCGAAGGATATAATGAATAAAATGGTACAACTAGTTGACTGCTGGGTAGTTATTAGTTAGCCATAAACTAGTCCCATTTCCTGCAGGGTACGTACAAATTACCTATACATACGTGGGCTCCGCTTATTTTCGGTTTCACGTACATAACCTGAACACTTCATCTTCATTTTCACCGGCAATCATGATTCCGATTACCTTTATGCCTCATCAACTCACCAGAGGGCCTGGCCTGGCCGACAATTTGGGCGCGGTTAAAATGTCATTACATCAGCTTTATATGCTTACTTCCCTTGTAATTGACAATCAAAAGTGTATTCCTGACACATTTGCCGCGCGTTGCAGCTATGTACTTCCGGACATTGATTAGGTCAATGGGCGGGGGGGGGGCATTTACTGAGTTGCTGTTTGACGGAAAGCAATCTGCCTCTGTGTTAACAAAGCGAATATTTCCGCTTGCGGTGGATGTAATGGTGATGGGGGATATAATAGGCAATACAGCGCATTTTACATACACAGCTTCGTATACATATGTACATATAAATACATATGTATAATGAGTAGATAAATTTATATGTACATGTCAGTGTGTCATCAATATGGCATTCAGTTATTGGGACTTAATTTTAAGTTTGTTTTTTCCAACGGAGAGTTTTGGAGTGTGAGATTCAGTTTATTGGGTGTGTGGGTTTAAGTTTACAATGTTCCATGGAAACTACTAAATCTGCCGTACCTCCTGCTTTCCTTCTTACCTGGCCAATCCGCTTTGTGCCCCTCCCCGTAATTGTTTTCATAACCGAGCCTTGCGTATGCTTAGTAGATTAAGGACAGATGTGGCTTAGGCTCCACGACGAAATTACAGCCAGGATTGACTTGCCTAGAAGCGAACTTCCTTTCCGGTGTGGATGTCCAAACATTACGCCGACTTATTAGGAATAATATGTCAAGAGGTACAATAACCGAAGACCGAAAATTCAATAAGATATCCAGAAGATTTGGTCAGCAATACAGGGTTAGGTTGGATTAGGTAGAACTGGCTGGCTAGTAAAAGTCTCGAATAGACAGATTATAACGTCCATATTGTTCAAACGACCTTTTATGATGGCAGTAATCAGTTTCTGATGTAAACATTCCAGCGCTGGATAATCGCTCCACCTTTTTTTCATTTTGCACTTCCTACAGTTATCACTTATTCGCCACACCCATTTTAGGGGCGTGGTTAGCCCAGTTATGCGAATTACCTGAAGTCTTCTACCCGTCTCTAGGAACATTCCTCAGTCCCTTGTATAGAGATTGGCATTTCTAATAGGATTGAAGTGTTGAGTAGCACTTCTGTATTTGCTAGAGCATTCATCCTTTCATTTCCCTCGATGCTCCTACTCTAAGAAACTTTTTGAATTTCATCAAAATGGGTTCTGAGCTCACCTCGGATTCTGAACTCCGTATTTCGCTAGTCTTTTACAAGTGGAAGCACTGTGGATCAAAAGCGTTATTAATTGCTTAATACTACTGAGTATTCTTATAGATTGTACCAAAATAATAGATAGCTCTGTCATCGGCATATGTATATCCACTAACGAAAGCAACAAATCAAATCTGGAAGTTCTATTTGTAAATCCAAAGCAAAGCCAAGAAACTCCAAATCCCAAACATTTGTTAAAAAATTCATTAAATCATCTAAGCGCTCTTAAGGACTATCTATGAATAACAAAACTTTAGTAGTAGTATTGTCTGATTTATCTGCTGACATAAATAAGTAATGAACTAACCGTAAAATGGCTATTTTTAAAGCAACAAAATGGATACTTTGTGGCGCTCAGCAGGTCAAATAATCCAACTTACTTGCTGTTGTTGTTGTGTGTGTGTGTGTGTGTGTGTGTGCTTACATGGTTCCATGTAAATATGCACGTACTGGTAAGCATGCCACAATGCAAGTGCACATACATACATACATACATACATAATATTTGTTTGTAAAAATAACTTAGCAAAGTGTACTTAGAGCTGCAATCAACTCAACTGCTGGCTGTCAGTTTGCATTAGTTTAGAAATGCAGTGGCTTGTAAAGTGCACTAAATGCACATACATACATACATATGTACATACATACACATTCAGCCATGTACATTGTGCAAGAATAATTTCAGTTACATAAGCGTACGTAAGTATGTTTGCCTAACCCTAGCTACTAGCATCAATCTCCTCGCAAGAAGCAGCAGTTGCAGCAATGACTAAAGCTGCTGGAAAAACATTAACTGAGTATAAAATATTGTTGCCCACTAGCATTACACTACACATACACATACATACACATTAATGTATGTACAAGGAAATAAACAAACGAACATGCACGCTTACTTGCTTGCTGCAAATGCAATATTCAATAAAGGCGATTAACCCGTGTTGCAACAACAACAGCAACAGCAGAAGCTAAAAAATAATAAAAACGAGTAATAAAAGCAGCAAAGTGGAAGCAACAATGTGGCATAGAGCTTAGGGGAATCATTAGATATCCAAGTAGGAGGAGGCGGAGGAAAGGACGAGAAGGTGCAGCGAAAGTTTATGGTTTAGCAAGCACAAGCAGGAGTGCACATAAAATATGTCCGCCAGCGAAGAAAAATAATAATTTTCGATTTTTCCTACCGATAACAAAAAACTTACCGATATCGATGAAAATATTAAAAAATATATCAAAATTTGTATAATTAAAATTACGCTGATGTTATCAATACGATATCAAAACTCGCTTATCTTAGTTTAGACACGATAAATTATGACTTTCACGCCGCAGCCTACAGCATCCGTGCATTAATATGGAACTATTTACAAAACTATTTTAGTACCCAGAAATATTTAGTATGAAATTGCTCGATTTCCTGCAGGGTGGTTAATCGATCTTCGATATCAGATTAAATAGTTAATTTCAATATAGCCCATTTCTCGCAGGGCTTGTAGAAACCTATGTACATGCGTATATTCTTGTAAACATTGCTCGCTAACCGGTGGAGGGACCGACGCAGGGCTAAGGTATGTTGTAGCAAATTCGCTGGAGAGCAATTCAGCATAGTTAAGCACCAACTCACTTGCACCCCCAACACACACTTGGATACACACACACACACACAAAGGATACACAACTAAATACCGAACAAAATGTATGCACTTATGCTTATCCATATCGAGAGAAAATAAATTTGAATAATACATATGTATGTACATGTGTATATAATTGTTATCTGGGGCATCATCGACGACGGCATTATCTCGGCTGTGAAGTGATGCTGATGTGTCACAAATGCTCAAAGAGCGCAAACTTTAACTTTTGTTGCTGTTGCTTTTGTTGTGTTCCTTTTTTATTTCAATCAACTTTTTGTTGTTATTTTTATTTACTTACAACATACATATGGGCATCTCAAACGCATTTTGCATTGCAGCAAATCGAAATTCACTTAGAAGTGAAATTTCTCGCCTTACGCTGATTGAAGATATTCCCTGAGGTTAGCTAAGGCATAAAGGTATAAAGATAAATGCTTATGCACGTGTGTAGGCATAGCAATGATGTCTATGGGTGCTTGTTTGTTGTTTGAGCTTGTGGAATTCTCTGCGCAAAAAAGTAATATCTCTGCGATGCCTTTCTGTCTGTCTTTCTCAGGGCACATCAGCAAGAGTGCTAAAATTTACTTAAGTGAAATGACAAGTTATGCCATCAAATGTGTACATATTCACGTATGTGTGTACATTAGGGAGGCCCAACTTTTCTTTCCAGCCACTTCCCAGAACGGAAGTACGTGGAAAATAAGCAGACCCGCATTTTTCGTTTTGAAATCGGTTCACATTTAATCCTGCCGCCGAGGCTTCCCTTACATGCATGTATTTTATATGTGAAAAATAAATTTTTTCGTAGAAATTAATCGTTAAAAATAAGCACTTTTAGATCAAATGAAAATATTACCCTTCAAAAATAGAAAGGAAGAAGAGTTAGCAAAATTTGTTAGCTTAGTTTGCATCATAATTATATTGTTGGACAATTTCTGAAGGGTAATAATTGTATTCTTCTTTGTTTCTTAACAGAGGTCGCCCCTCGGCAGGCAATGGCTTACCTCCGAGTGTATTTCTGCCATGAAAAATAGCTTCTCATAAAAAGACAATCGCCGTTCGGAGTCGGTGTAAAACTGTAGGTCCCTCCGCTTTGTGCAACAAATCAAGGCGCACGCCACAAATCGGAGGAGAAATCGGAAAAACACTAAAATATATATATTATATATATACATATATGTAAGTGCCAATCTATTATTTATTATTAATATTTTTATTCGATGAAAAAATTTGTATTTTTAACGACTTAATGGCAATTCTACGAAAAAGTATACTTTCCCCACATACAAATATATTTTCCTGTGTATTACTTGACCATCCTAATGCACATCTACCTACAAACATAAATAAGTACATACTTACATACATATGTACGTAGTTAGTATATCATTGCTAAATAAAATAGTGTATTGCGTATGGCACCGCAAATGTGGAGTTGTTTGAGTTATGCCCAGCAAGAAAGCTTTCGATCAAAAGTTAAAAAGAAGAAAAAGGTTTCTGTAGCTCCAGTTGCGAGTGTTACAATCAGTTGTATATGTATGTATGTATATGCGTACACGTTTTAGGAATTCGTAGGAAGGAAAAAGTAGAAAAAGAAAATCACTTCTCATTCATTCGGGGTGGGCTTGAATTGAAAATTAAAGTAAGGTAAGCATAAGCTAGGTTAGGTTAAGCAAAGTCGGCGCCATGTAATTGAATCAGGTAATGCTTCTGGGCTATTTAGAGAGTAGCTAACAAGTTGCCGATGTTGTAGGTATTAAAATTTCATGATATTTTATAAGAATTGCATCTGCTCTCTCGTTCTATTTCTAAGCTCATCGTGGAGGCGGAAGGAATGTAAAAGTATCGAATTAGTTTTACGAAAGTATCGCTAGAATAACCGCACAGTTAAAGATATGTTTTTCTCATTCCTTTAAATTTTTGCTTGTCAATATTTTAGTTAAAACCCGATACTTTTTCCAATTATTTTTAAATGCTGAACAAATATTTAAATTAAAGCTTATATTTTGTGAACATTTAATGTAAGATAATATGTATTTGTGCTTAAGCTTATATGAAGACTTTAATGAAATATTAAATTGTTTGTGATTTTGCGGATTTTGACGAGGATTTCTCATGTTTTTGTTTGTGAATTTTCGGAATTTCTTCAGAGCTTACGGGGTTTTGAAAGAATTTTAAGAATTTCCGAGATTTTTTCCGAACTTTTACAGCATTTTTCGGACCTTTTGTGATTTATTTTGTTCTATGTCGGGTATCGCGTGGTTTCGTTTTAAATTTTTTTCATAACTTCTTTAGTTATGTATTTTCATATATTTGGATTCCATTCGGACGCATGCCAGGAATTGGACGCGAAGTTCAGCTAAGAGGTAAAGAAAATGGCTGTACTATGAAAAATTGTTTGGTACTCATTCTAAAATGAATATTTGATACGATCTTTGATTAATGATAAACAGACTCTTTGCCCAGTTTCTTTCTTCCTCCTAATTCAGTATTTTCCAGTCAAAAACCTATATCAATTAAGTGAGTGAAATCCGATAGTCCTACCCATATTAAAATTACGCGCGCGTGGACATGGATGGTTTACTCTTCGAATACCTTAATATAGTTTCTCTTGTCTCTTAATAACAAATGTTATTTTAGATTAATTTACTGACAATATAAATATTTCCTACAGGGCACTATTTATGACCTTAAATTCCCAATGTGTGTAAGAACAAATACGCGTTAAGCCTACCTTTGGAATACAGATAATATATGTGAAGGATCACTTACAGTTATTACTTTTGCACATTCGCTGGCAGCATTGAAATAACAAAAAAAAGATGAAAGATGAAAAGCGAAGGAGGTGCACGAAGGAAATTGAGCAATTCGCCCATACACAACAACGTAAATGTCGTGATGCCAAATATGAGTATGCCACCAAAGGCAAAAAAATTGATAGAGAATATTGTATCAGCTCGCGAGGATATTGAAACATATCGAAATTTCAATAAATGACGCACACGGCATGACAATAACTTGACACTTGAACGGTGATAAAAGAGGCGGCAGTGCAACGAGAGAACAAAGCGGAAGACACGCACAGACACACACATACATACATGAATGTAATTGGAATAATACATATCGTCGGTGATACTGCAAAACGTTCTAAGTCACTTATTACCTCTGGTGCTTAATCAATCTGTTATCGGTATCTGATCACTTCTGGAAATCGTTCATCTTCATCAGCCAAAGGTTTGCCATCAGTTTTGTCATTTGTTTATTAGGGTGTAACGATTTGCAGATGCATTCCGGTGCAAGTAAGAGACCATCCATCCAAGTGTCAAGGGTACTAATAGACATAGTCCGTTTTGCAGTATCACCGACGATATGTAGTGTACCTTCAGACGTATGTATGCTTGTAAATAAAGGAAAATACAATAACGAGTTTTTCTACAAGACTCGCAACAAAAAGCGGCTCGAACACGCTGGCAGCATAATAAAGGACACATTGTTATTTTTGCGAATTCTTTTGCCGTTTTTTTTTTGTTCCTCATCTTGCAAGATTCTTACTAGCTCACCTTCTGGCACATACATACATATGTATGTACATATTATGCTTGGCAAATGTGCGAAATTGACAAGGACAACGTACAGCGCCACCGTCAGACTGGCAAGTGGTACAAATTGCTTGAGGCGAACTGCAAGAACTGAGCGTTGGAACGTCTGCTGCTGGTTTGAGATCGAATGCGTGTGACATTCAGCATATTTTTCTTATACATGACTAAGTACACTTGTATGCATATTTGCACAATTCAATATGTGCCGATGATACGAGAAATTTTTGCTGGATTGACAAATGCAGAATTGCTGGTGGTGTTTAAATTTTGAAATTAAGCAGTATTTTGCAAGTTTGTTTTAAAAATAATAGGGATTAAGGAAACTTTTAAAGATTTTTACTGAATAGCTATTACTTTTATTTCCACCATATTCATAAGCAAAAAGAGAGCGAAAAAGGAAAATAAAAGTCTCCTGCCCAGACTTGTTAGGGATTCTTTGAAGTACAGCCTTCAATTCATTCCAATATATCTTCGTTACTTTTCCACTTCTTGGAACATCACTTTTCGCACGGGGGTATGGGAATTGGATAAAAATATATGTTATACTTAAAAAAAAAAATTACCTTTAATTTTTCCCGGTTAATTGCACAGAAAATTATTGATAAGAAAGAATATAAAAACAATGCATTTGCACAATAAGGAATGTGGATTGTTTTTGTTGCTTATATTCTTTGCACTGAAAGTTAAAATATTATTTAAATATCATTGAAAAAATTAAATAATTTTCTTCTAACTGGTTATGAAATTTTTTAAGTTCAATTAGTCGGGGGCTGCTGTAATATTTATCTACCATCCTATATATCTTTTCGCGCTTTAATTTTTTACATCGAAAACGAAACGAAAAAAATCGCTACGCTACCAAAAATGTTGAAGTAAATAGGTGATTTGTATAAAGATGTGTGAGAGAAATATTATTGTCCTTTGATTTTATATTGCACGTCTTCCGTTTGGGACACATTCTAAGGCGCACCTGTTAGGCATTTATCGATTTTGAGCTATCGAAATTTAGAGTAGCGAGTTTAAGAATATCACTGTGGGTGCCGCTATTGATCATTTGGTCTGGGTGTGTCGCGCGGTCAGCCATATTGACCCTACTTAACCTGCAGAAAATTTGTTAAATATTAAGAATTGAGATTCAGTATTACCTAAAATCATTAGGACGCAATCAGTAACATTTACTATCACTTTGGTTCCACCGAATTTTATGTTTAAGGCACAGTAGTAAGTGGCATACTTATATTCACAAAATGTTCATCTTTATAGCGACTGCTGAGTGCAAGATCGACCTATCTCGGCAGCCAGTTCGAAAACGCCCTATCTCAAAAAAGTTTTCAAAAACGCCCTATTTTAGAATTTTATTGAAAAACACTCTCAGAATTTGGTTGAAGAACGCCCTATTTCAGAATACGATTCAAAAATGCCCTATCTCACTTCAAAATGTATTGAAAATGTACTGATATAGGGCGTTTTTAAATCGGCGGCTGAGATAGGTCGATCTTCCACTCAGCAGTCGATATGTTGATATGCAAATACATACATACATATGTATGTGTATTAGGTCACAAATTCGAAATAAACTCATCTTCTTTCCCATGAAGGTACGCCAGTGGCACAAGCTGCAAAAGAAGGCATGTGACTGGATGGCGATTCAAAATATGTTTAGCACAGAGTGCGGTATACACAACCCTCACAACCCTCTGAGCGTCTATTTTAGTAACAATAAACAGTTGTTGTTGCTGTTGTTATTGTTTTTGCCATTAGATATTGTCATAGCTGTATTTGTAGTAGATTTAGTTGGAAAAGTGTCACTGGACACTTTCCAAGCTATTTTTAACTAAATAAATCCCCTCATTAGCGAGACAGATATGCGGCTATTCGAGGCATATCGACCAGCTAAGCGCACACATACTCGAGCGGCTAAGGTTTTCATATTGTAGGCAATGCAGGACCTATGTATGTGTGTGTAATAAAAATTCTAAACGTATGCTTAAATAACTAAGTATTTTTGTTTATCAATATGCGCTTAATGCGTGCGCATTCGTGTCGTAGCTGTAGTAAATACTAAGTTAGTTAGTAGTAGGCGCTCTGAGTCGCAAATCTGCCACGACCTCGACCTCATTTCTCAGCCGATGGGCGGTGGTCCTGCAGCGTGCACAGCAGCTGGTTGTCGAGGTTTTTTTTCGTTGGTCGGCTCCATTTCTGCTGTCTTTAAGCACAAAATCTTAATTGTTGTTGTTATATTTTGCTTTTTTTTATCACATTATTGTTGCTGCTATGTTTGGTTTTTTCCAATTTTGTTTTGCAAAGCTTTCGTTCCTTTCGCCATTGCTTGCGTTGCTACAGAAACATAACTACATATGTAACTACATACATACATACATACATACATTGAGTTGGCAAATGTGCGATTGTGTGTCTGAGTGCTTGCTGCCGCCACGCCCATTAGTTTTGCCGACAGACGACATTGAATTTTGCAGCGTTTGCGACACAAAACAGGAAAAATATGTATTTGCGAAGCTTTGTGCTGGAGGAGAGTGTATGGGAGAGGATATTCAGTCTTTGAAATGAAAATGTGCGATGTTGCTCATACGCTCCGTTGTACTAAAGTGCTATTGAGTTGCGGCGCTACCTATTGTAGATGCATACATAAATATGCTTTTTTATTTTAATATCAAAAAGTATTTAGAGGTCGCTGAAAGCGCTCAAATTTTTCCATATATTTTATACTAGCTTTTACCCGCGGGTTTCACCACACGACAGAAGGAGTTAAAGGGGTAGGGGTCATGTGACTTGTGGTTCCAAAGTTATGGCTGATAAAAAAAAAAAAAACTTGTTTTTCTCAGTTCTAAGATACATGGAAAATTTTCAGCGCTTTGAGCACCGTCTAAATATTTTCTTATTTCAAAAGAAAAAACAGGGGAAAAGTTGTTTTCGATATAGATCAACCCGACTTTACTTTTTCACATGCATTTTTGGCACATCGTTTTGTATCAACGACTGAAAAATTTCTACTGCTTCTGTGCATTAAAAATTTAGGTAGGGAAAAAGTATTTTGGCATACAAAACGCAGCTCTGCTTCTAACTTTTCTAACCACCATCCTCATTATTATTATTATTTTTTTTTTTTTGAACGAAAGTTGTATTTGCTTTTCGTTATGCATTAAATGTTAAAAATAGACCGGCGATTTTGATTTGCTGCTGTCGACGACTGCCACTCAAAATGCGGGAATGGCTGGCGCGGCCTTACTTTTCGCCCGTCCCCCTCTATTATCCCTGTCGGCATCCCGTTCACCACCTTCTTTCCGCTTACTTCCAATAGTTGTAAGCCATGTCGGTTCATTTATTTCTGTTCGTCCATGGCTTTCCGTTATCACTGTCACTACTCGCTGTGGTTGTGTTGGTATTTATTTGTGCCAGTTCACCAGCTCAGCAGTTCAGCAGTTCAACCAGTCGCTCACAGCTCAATTCATTTAATGACGTTTTATAACATTGTTGTTTTTGCTGTTTTCCGCTTCTTGCGCACAATTTCATTTTGATAAATGTCATTGATGGCCCAACGGCGCGTCGCATCCATCAGCGCGCGCTGCGCGTCGCTGCATTGTCAGCGCTGACCCACATCAAGTTGAACAGCTTTTTGTTGCGTCGGAGCAGGCATTGTTTGTTGTCAGTCAGCCAGTGGAAGTTTGCTGGCGGCCGGAAAGCCAACTAGCTTAACAATGCCTGTAAATAGCAAAGCTGGTTGGGGCTGATTCATGAAGCTGGCGGAGAAGAATTTCTGTCATTTTTGTTTTGTTTTGTTTGTTGGACATGTCCTTTGGCATGTCTGTCGTAAGTAAGAGGACAACTCCCGGATGCGTGTAGACTAGATGGCAGAGCAGTCAATATAAAAGTTCCAAATACATTGTGATCATGTCAATGGTGGTTGAGAGGTTCACTGCAGCGGAAAATTTTGAAATTTTTGCAGTTGTGTTTGTTTGCTTTTCGGAAAAGCATGGAAGGTTGCCATTTGATTGAGACAAGTCAATTTGCGGTGACACCAGTGATACAATTAAAATGCAAAAAGTTCCATGCCATGGCATATAAAAGTGAGTATGATGAACTGAGTTCGTCAATATTTAAGCAAAGTTACGATACTGGGCAACCCTGTTAAAAATATTTTTGCAATATAATTGCTTGAAACTTCACGAAGGGCATAGATATGTTTTGGTTAAATTATAAATTTGATATTAATTTGGTAATTTAAAAACTAAACATGATTTATTTGCACTGATCTTAAATTTTGGCTAATTTTAAACCGGACACACATTTTTGGCAATTACAAAGTGCACATAAATTTGTGGCCATTAGAAAGTGCGCGTGGTTTTTGGAGTTTCTATAGTCAGCTTGATTTATTTTTTGCTATTAAGAAACTGGACATAATTTTTAGGTAATTAAAAACAACATGACATAAACGGGAAAAATGGACTGGTAAGATAAATAAAACTTAACATACGCGCATGCGTGCTTGTAGATAAGATTTCACATACTCTTACAATCCTATAGGCGTTCTCTACTTTTTGCCGTCCATATTTCATATTTACTTTTTAAAGACCAAAGATTTCATCTGAATACTCTGTGTAAATTATATGCATAAAAAAATTTTCGATTTAAGAAAACCAAAAATTTATGTCCCGTTTTTAAATAAATAAAAGGCCACATATTGATGTTCAGTTTTTAAACTAAAAAAAATTACGCACGGTGTTGCAATGGCTGATGATTTATGCTGCCTTTAAATGGCCACTTTTTAAACATACCAAAACATATCAACACTGTTTGCCCAGCTCACAAATAACCCACAATTTATGTCTAATTTTTAATTTGCCAAAAATTTATGTTTAAGTAAAAAATGTATGACGAAAAATTTGTTGCCCACTTCTAAAACTATCAAGTTTGTAGATGGCGAAATGTTTTAAGCGTACCAAAACTGTATGCCTCTATTTTAACTTTTCAGTTTAAGTTATTGAAAATCTATGTTCAGTTCTTAAATACATACTTACATACCTATTTCGTCGCACATTTGTGGAAACTACTTCATTTTTTAGAACTTTCACAATTTTTAGGCAATATTTTTTCATCTTCGCCTTCGTTTGCCTTTTTTATCGTCCACATTTCCGCCCACATAGCCATTTAATCCATTATTACCGCTCTGTTTGCCCTTCTTTGTAAAATAAAAAATACTAGTAAATGTTCATATGTATGTGTGTGTTGATGCAAACATTCATACAGAAAAATTCGTACGACCAACATTTCGTAGTTATAGCCTCTGCCCTCACATACCGCCGGTCGAGCGCTACTTGGCATGGCTTTATGGCGGCACATAACTAGCACACTTCACATCCATTTATTTTTTTGTTATTACGCAATTGATAGGCTCATAACCGCCTCATTTTGCACTAAATATGTATATGGTATTTGTCTAATATTCGTTATTGGAATCGGCATTTTTGTTGACATCACTAACTGCTTGGTTGGTTGAATGGCTGATTGACAGACTGGCCGTCCAAGTGCCTTGAGCTTCAAAATACATATACATATATATATAGCTATAACTGGAATGTTTTCATTTAATCAGCCCAAATATTTTTTATAAATATACTCGCTCACATACTTACATAAATATATTTATGTAAGTATGTATTTATAGCCGGAATTCAAGGTTCGATTTGAAACAAATTGACAAGGCAGCTGTGTATTTGGGGCTGAAGAAGTGCCGGAAACAAGTGGATTTACGCACACACATGCACACATCTATAAATATATATGTGCATACATGTATAAATATATACATATATGTATTTGTGTTATTTAATTCGCATTTGAAATTCGTTTATGTGTAAAATTTGATTTGTCGGATATAAACTTTTCTTCGGAATTTAATGAAAACAATAAAAGGGGAGAACTATTTGGTTGTTGTATTATAAGTTGATTTTGATAATCAAATATTATTTTGGGTTTTAAGGTAAATATACACTACTGAAATTTGGAGCTTATCTGCCATCTAATTTATTTGAAAATTCGATTAGAATACTGAAATAATTATTTTTTGTTTGTAGGGCCAATGATTGGACAACTGAAATTAGTAGATAAGAGCTAAAACGAAATCAGCCTCTCCGGTGAGTTATAGTCGGTGCGGAAAGAATGAAGACGGATCAGCTGGTAGTACTGGAAAATGTTTAACACTTAATTCGAGTGAAGCCAAAGGTAATATGTAAACAAAAAAACAAGGAGAGGAGTAGCTCATCATAGGACATACATATATACATATATAAAAAGAGTTTGAAAATACGAGGGAGATTTTTTTAGGTAATTCCAGTTTAAATATTTGGCAGAAGAAAGCAATGAATGTTTAGTATGCATCAGAATTGTTCGGCTTCACACGGCAAGCGAAAATGTGTTAAAAGGCGCAGAAAATACAAAAGAAACTTTTTTGTTACAAAAATCTGAAAAAGTTTATAATAACTTTTTTCGGTTTTACATTAATTGAGAAAAACTTCTAGTTGCAATCAATTTACTGACAAAACTGGTTACCGCTTCATCAGTGGTTGATAATTTCCAAATCCATTCTGGCAGAAGGGAGGTCGGGCATGCGGTCTTCAGCTGCCTTTGATTTTTTCTTAGTCAGAATTTCATATGAATATGGGCAGCAGGTAAAAAAGATATTTCAAGAAGTAGCACGGGTGATTTAGTCAGAAAAGACACACTCGCTGCAGTCTCAAAGAGAAAGTAGAGCGTGTATGTAATTACCAGCTGAGGGAACGTTTGGCTGAAATCAGGATATGCGCTATTGAAGAGTCCTTACTTTCCTTTACGTTTACCTTTTTTACTAGAAATTTTCTATCATTATTTTATTACAGTCTTAAAGGACACACAGATTTAATTTTTGGTATTTTGGTGCTTCATGTCGCTTAAAATTCTGGCTTGGTGAAAGAAAATCATAGAGTGAAAGCGTTTTTGTGGTTTTCTAGAAATGCACATCATTTTTATTTTTTATGAGTTTTCCACCATTTAGTTAATCTTCTTTACCAACATAAAAAAACTATCATACGGCAAATATGGCTCAACACTATCAAAAATTTAATGTCGACCTCTGTATGTACTACGACCCAACAAGAGAGTAACTGAAGTGCAAGATAAATCCAAAAGCAAAATATTTGACAATCAGTTTCGCTACACAACCCAATGTAAACCTGCTACTGACGACCTGCAGACAACCATTAGGCAACTCGTTGGACCGCCATCTCAACGATTTCAATGGCGCAGGCACTCCAGCGCAACGAAATAGCTAAGCTGCTCACAATTTTGCTAAGCTGGACAAAGCGACATATGCGAGGGTCTGTGTGTTAATACATACATACATACATGTTCACTAAATATATGTGTGTATGTGAGGGGGGGGGGGGGTTTAATGCAACACAGCAACGACATTTGCCAACAAATGAGCCGTTCATTGGTAATTTGTTTGAGAGTGTGGTTGAGTGTGTGTACAAGAAAGCCGCAAGCGCCCACATAGTGAATTAGGGATGGACTGCGGATGAGCGGGGTTGTGGTGAGGCAGTAAACGTAACGTTTGTTTGCGACTCAGCATCATGCTTTGTGAAACATGAACACCTTGTATGTATGTATGTATGTATCTCGATGTGTAGCCTCCGCACGCTGGCATTGCGAATTAAACACCCACTAACCAAAACAACGAATTAAACACCCACTAAAACCTCAAACTCAACATTTTTTTATTTGATTTTTTTTTGTCAACCGGCAAAAATTATTCACCCTAACAAAGCTTTCTATGAATTTTGCCATTTGTAATCTCTTTTACGTTTTTATTTATATTTGTGGTTAGCATTGTTGCATAATCGCGTTGTTTTATTTTTAGCTTACTTGCTTAAGCTGATTTGCTATCTTAGTTTGTTTTGTTTTTGCACAAATGATAAAAGCAGCAGCATAAATCATAGAAATTCTATAATTTGATGGGTCAAAACGAAAATATAAATCTGCGGTCCGACAAAAGGATGCGTAGACAAGAAATAACAGGCAATGCAGTAAACGTTTTTTTTTTTTTTGTGAGAGACAAAAGGTCGGGAAAAATGAGTCATAGTAGAAAAACGAAACTTATTTGTATGTAAGTTCAGCTTTTTATGTATGTGTGCTTTGCAATTGCGACGAACGCTTTGAACTTATGCTTTGAGATATAAATAAAAAAAAAAAAAAAAAGAAGTCAAACGCGAGTTTATCCTTTTTTGTTTTTGCTATGAGAATAAACTAACAGTTGTGCACTTCATTATGCGATTTCGTAGTGCGAGGAATAAAACCGTTTAAGCACGAACGCTTCTGTGTGCGTGTGTGCGTGGTGCTTGGAGGTCCAACAGCTGTGTTTGTTTTGCTGGCAGCTGGCAGCATATTTGTGTTAATTAACCAGCAATTAAATGTAAATTAACAACTAATTTGCTGAGCAATTTGACTTTGCGTGGTGTGTAGAAAATTAAATCAAAGGCATGCCGTTGATTCAGCGAAAGCTCCGTGGGAGCACTTTGATCTGATTAAGACTTTTGTCTATGGCTCGCAGAGTGAAAATGAATTCTGTAGAGCAGAAGTGGTTATCGATGTATTTAAATAGAGAACAGAAAAATTGGTAGAATGAGTAGAAAAATTAGTTTGCCAAAGATTGATTTCGATTTAAAGAGAAGAACTTTCTAATGTGAGTGTTTTTCATTATTTTCAAACTTTATTAGCAAAATAATGTAATGTTTTACCTTTACCTAAAGTGGATTATTTTCATGCTTTAAAAAAAAAAAATTCTCAATTTTATCGTTTTTAAGTGCCCGACCTTCTCCTGAAGATCTGAAGGACTCAGGTCTAATTAAATCGAGAGCTGCTGGAAAAATTTATTTAAAATGCTTAAATTGTAATTGCCCCATAGAATTGCGGCTTTCTTCGGCATAAAGCATGCCACTATCTCCTAAAACAGCTTATTGAAGTTCAGATTAAAAGAAGATAATGGTAAATGAGTTTCTTTAAACGTACATCTATCTTACTGTGCCATTTTTTGGTCAAACAATTGAAGCTAAAGTTCTCTTCACAAAAATATTCGCCTGTATTTGAAATGTTGCTCCACTTACGAATATTTAAGTTCAAAAAGAAAATTTTCGGCTTTGAAGAAGAAAAATGGCTAGATAAAAAAATTAAAAAAAACAAAAACAAACAGATCGACA
The DNA here is from genome assembly GCF_013731165.1 of Rhagoletis pomonella. Lineage (NCBI taxonomy): Eukaryota > Metazoa > Arthropoda > Insecta > Diptera > Tephritidae > Rhagoletis > Rhagoletis pomonella. The sequence continues at coordinate 68,861,661 of NW_023458561.1, read as the reverse complement.
AAGGCAAGCATGCGAGCGGCAGAAAAGAATAACCTTTGTGTGATTTTAATTAAAATATAAAATCAACAAAACCAAAAAATTTTGCGTTCAAAATACAATAGGTGCGCATTCGAGCGAGAAAAAGAGGAGTAGTGAGCTTGCCGATGCTAACTTGTAAAAGGTTTTTTTTTTTTATTTTCGTTTGCTGTTGTAGGTTGCAGCTGACAATTTTGCTTGCGAGAAGACTAAAAAACTTAAAAAGAATTTAGTGCATAAACCTCTACCCATATACATATGTATGTTTGTAAGTATGTATGTACATATGTACGTGCTCGTACATGCGAAGGTAGAAGGACTGTCGAATGTCCGCAAGATTTCATTGCGATTTTCATTATTAAATTAAACAGTGCATAAATTGTCTTGAAAAATGTTTAAATTTCATCGGCCTTGAATAAACTGCTGGAAATCATTGAGGTAAACATTTCTTAAGCTCTTGGATGCTGCCTGCCACTTTGCCGTTGCCTTAAGCTATTCACGCTTACAGCCGTCCACGAAGCGATAAACCAAGTTGAATAATATAAAAGCCATTTTTGCTTTGCGCATTCGCTCAATTTGAGGAATTCAATTAACCGTGCACTCTCTGACTTATCACATTTATGCTTTGATTGCACGCTCATTCCCGCTGACTATGTTTTTCAATGGATAGTATTTTGTGCCTGACTCCTTTCGCCCTGCAAATGACGGCATATGTTGCCATTCGCTTTTCCAAAAGCTGCTCTGCTCGCGGATGGCTTTTATTATCCTTCCATTCATTTATTTTTTTTCCCCTTTTGAATTCGGTAAGCTCCATTTTTTGTTTACCACTTCTGTTCCCTTCTGTTTTGTCTGGAGAGTGCATTTGAATGCATTACTTCGCAAATCATTTCACATTGATTCGACTATAAACAGTTCGAACGCCATTACGATTTGCGCGCTGTATTATTTTTTAATTCTTTACCTCTGGGCAAAATTTAATTCCATAAGTGTGGAGCCAAAGGAGTAGCTATCGATGCTTTGATGCACTCTGCAGTGCTTTTATATAAACCACTCTGTCTGCTGTCTTAGCGAGTTGATTTTGAGTGTGGTGCTTTTAAAATGTTAAACAGTTGAGATTGAAATACTAAATTAAGCAAATTAATCTAAATGTTACTAACTTGAAAATTACGTAAATCAGCTGATAGCCAATGCAGTTTCGAAAGGTGTGGCAGCGTATGATTACTACCCATACTATAATTATTTTCAGCCATTAGATATCTTATTTCTTAAAATCCGGAGATAAAGAGCAGTTGGGCTGGCAGATGAAACCCTGCAGCTTATACAAAGCAGTTGATTATATGTACGTAGCCTTATAGCTAGTTTCCACCAACGGCTTTGCTGCAGCTAAGAGCTCAGATAAGTGCCAAGAACTTTAAAATGGGGTAATCGGCAAGGCTTATTTTTGAATTTTTACTTTTTCCGTTCGTTTGCTTTTACTGAATAGATGAAATTACCAACTTCCAATTGCGATCTCTTTTTTCCAGTAAGCATAAACTACAGTTAAGGCTTGGTGGAAATCGACTATTAAACTTATACAAATTGGATAACGAATGTCGTCTTCAGGCAGAGTACCTCCAAATATTGTAACGTTATTTATTAAAGAGATTAAAAATAAATACTTGAATATTTTGTTATTGGCTTTGAATTACGTTATTCTTGTGCTTTTCGAATATGTTTAAATATTTAGTCCGTATGTTTAGTATTTAGTCCCCATGCAAAGTAGATTTGTTACCTCAATCGAGCTAAATTTATTGAAGAGTCTACGCCTGTGTTTTATATACATACTAGTTCTCCACTGAAGTTATGCGCTGGATCTCTAATTTAAATAACAGTAAAAATTCTTACTTTGTAAAATTTGGTTCTGTTGTTGTCTTTTCTTTTCCATTGTAAAGCGCATCAGCAAACAGCTGCATTAAAATACGCAACAAAACGCGTTTCGAGTGACTGAGGCATAAGAAAGCATTACTATAAGTTATAATTTAATTACAATGGCAGTAGCAGTAAAATTACATAGTGTGTGTAATAGCCTGTAGGAAAAAGTGGTTTTGCTGTGTAGTTTTATTTATATATATATATTCATATTTTTCAAAATAGATTTCTAAACAGATAAAAAATTGGAATAGCGTTATTCATTATTTCCTATCGCGAATCTTGATATTTCCGCTTTAAGCATCGTCTACAGCTCTCAGGAAAAACGAAAAATTCATATAGAATGACGATAAAAAAAAATATTCTATTAAAATTTCTTTAACTCCGTTTACAGCTCTCAAGAAAAATATGCTCGCATGTTTATTTCTTCAAGAATTTTCTGTAGTTAACGATTTAATTTTCCTGCAGGGCTCTTTTTGGCAACTGCCACGGTGGCGGTGGTTATGTATGCGCTTGATGAGCGTCGAGCGAGTGTGAGATTTTGTTTGTTATTTGCAAGCGGGAAATTAAATTTTTAATTTATCCGAAACTGTGAAGGATGTGGTGGATTATAAACTTGCAACAAGCCACACGCGCCAACACACTTATACACATTGGCTATATTGGCCCGAAAAAAATACAATAAAGCACACTTGCATTCGGCTGATGGTTTTAATACGTAGAAAATGTACTTATGTACACACATGTATGCATGTGTTTGTATGCATGTGTTTGTTCCATTATATACGCGTACGTGTGCATACATTTTTTTCCAGGAACAGCTGCCAGAACAAACGGAATTTTAATTAGTTCGCAATTAACTTTGTTTAAAAGTAAATAGTGGAAAGAAGTATATTTGTAAAAAATAAAAAAAATAAATAGATAAAAAATGCTTGAAGTATAATAAGCAGATTACGCCCGCTGCTACTGGGCTTCATTATTATTCACAAAATTTTTAATTCAATATCGGCAGTAGTTTGAGTGCCTGGTCATGCTTAGTTGAACTAAAAAATAATTATCGGGAAATCAAATATTGAACGGCTAGGTATTTACAAAAAAAAAAAAATTGATAAGAAAAAACAAACAGCTTCAAGCGTAACGCTAAATTATAAAAAAAGTAAACGGAGATTGAAAAAGGCCTGTAACTCTCACAATTTCTCACAAGAGAAATGGGAAAAAATGTATGCTATTAAAATATCTTAAATCAGTTTGCAGTTATCACGAAAAAATGCTCGTAATTTCTTCAAGAAAATTTACAGCAAAAGCAAAGTGCTTTTTCAATCAACAGAATAAATAAAAAAATATTTCTTGTGATTTTTCTTGAGAGCTGGATTCTAATCTTTAAGATACAGTTTGCATTTGAGGTTATTAGCTTTAGGGGGAGTTTTAACCCCAAAACCCCACCCCTTGTTTGCGCTAATGATACAACCCAATAAATATTGAAGTGATCCCGTTTATTAATCAATATTTTCCAAACTACACCTTTTCCAACAGTATTTCGGAAAAAGACAAATGTATTTCAGAAAAGGCCAAATGAATTTCAGAAAAGGCCAAATGAATTTCAGAAAAACTCAAATGTATTTCAGAAAAACACAAACGTATTTCAGAAAAGGCCAAATGAATTTCAGAAATACTCAAATGTATTTGCGAAAAGCTCAAATGTATTTCAGAAAAGGTCAAATGTATTTAAGAAAAAGCCAAATGAAATTAAGAAAAACACAATTTTATTTCAGAAAAGTTCAAATGATTTTCAGAAAAACGCAAATCTATTTCAGAAAAGTACAAGTGTATTTCAGAAAAGCATAACTGTATTCTAAAAATATTTTTCTTAAATATATTTGTGCTTTTCTGAAATACATTGGCTCTTTTCTGAAATACATTTGAGCTTTTCTCAAATACATTTGAGTTTTTCTTGAATTCATTTGGCCTTTTCTGAAATACTGTTGGAAAAGGTGTAGTTTGTGAAATATTAATTTTTTAAACATCCTCAAATTTGTTACAATTTGTTGGTTTTGCTGAAAAAATGTGACATCAGTCGAATATACACTGAGGTAGATATTTGAAAACAATTTCAATTGAAATTATAAAAGTTGAAAATTTTTGCTGTTTACAGCAATGCTGATGTAACCGAGTGGATATAGATATGCATACCATCATTCAGCAAGTCCCGGGATCAATTCACCATAGCTAGCTATCAAAATAAAATAAAACGTTTTTAAGTATTTCCTTCAGGAGAGAAGCTTTCTAACTAAATTCAAAGAAAAATAAAAGTTATGGTATCTGTAAATGATATTAATAATTGCGAAAATCAGATAGGATATAATAAATATGTTTTTTTTTTTTAAAAAGGAATAATTTTTGTGATTCGAATCTTCGGATCGCTAAGCTAGCTCGTACGCATTCGGCTACCGCAATCCTATGATCGGTGCCGTAAAATAACAAGCTTACCGCAAAAGCATTTTGTTTTTTTTTTGGGATGCTGCATATACAAAACACATATGTATTTATGTATATAAATGTTGCTCAATACATACATACATACATATGTATGTTCAACTTTAAAATAATTGTAGCTACAGCCGAACAAAAAAAACAACTATATATTAACGATTCCATGGCTGCTGGCGGTAACGCGCACCGCCGATCTGCCCTTGCACTTTGATTCGACCACAGACACAGACACACGCACATAAATGCATTTATTTTCGCCTGCAATTAATTGCAATAGCTTTCACTCAAATATGGTGTACGCAAGCAAGCTTGTGGAAACACACACAAACGCACAAATGTATGTATTGGTGTTGGTGTTTCAGAGCATTTCAGACGATTAATTTGCATTCAATTTTTAGTAACATTGTCATTGCTGTTTTTGTTGTTGTTGTTTACCACATGTTGCACCAATTCATTACCATTGTTCGGGGTTTTTATAAATCAGTTACATATATATGTATGTATATGCCCAATGTTACGCCCTGACTTTCATAGGGTGTGTCTAAGCAGGAAAATGTTGCAAGCTGAAGAATGAGCTCTCTAAAAGACATACATAAATACATAGGAGTACATACATACATATGTACATACATACTCGCTTATGATAATTGGCTTTGTGCGAAGCTCAACTTTAACCTAAAATTGTTTGTGCTTTTTGCAGCTAATTACACTCCAAATATGTTTAGATGCTTTTATGCCTGCATGTGCATGCCAAAGTCTACAATACAAACATACTTACGCTTACTTAGTGAGCGATAATGATTTCCATTGTGTCGGAACTATTGTTTTTATGGCAAATATTTTTTTGTTATATGTTTTATGCACAGTCTGCTGATGATTTTAAAACACACATGTTTTTGCATAGTGTTGCCATCTGTGCACTAAAACATGTATATCAAAACATCCTGATTTATAAAATTTATTTTCAGTAGGGTAACTACCAGTTTTGATAAATATTTGGCACAATTGTTATTAACGCCGAGGCGTTTGCAATCAATCAATAAAACTGAAGTTTCGTAGGCAGCTGATATCCATCTTAAAAAGTTTCGAAATATGATCGGCGATGTTCAAACCGTAGTCTTGTAAGAAAGGGCAGCGGCGAAGAAACTACTGATATGCTTCCACTTCGCGATCCTCAAAACCATTATGACAGTAGGGTCCAAAATTAAAAAAAAAACTTTATTGGTAAAAAAAAGTTTCGAAATTGCCTTGCAAAAATACTTTGAACCCTTTTTCGTTTGTTTGTAAGGTGATACATTTATCATGGCCACATCAACATACATATATATAAGTAAACATTGTTTTTGCTGTATAATTCTTGTCGGCTGCCACCAGTTATCGTAAGTCGTGGCAACGTTTGTGTGGCCATAATTAATTTGGCCGCCCCGGTCAGTGCTAATAACCGATGATTGCAATTAAATTGTTGTCAACTGTCGCTGGCAGGCAGAGCACCAACAGCAAAAACAATGCAAAAAATGAAAGTAGTGAATGTAACATAAATTTTGGTTACTTTTTGGCTTGAATGTTGGGGAAATTACAAAAATTAATGACTAAAAGTAAAATGAATGAAATTTTCAGAATATTGGCCCTAATGGCGTTCGAAAGTACTTTTTGTACTGCCATTGGTGGAAGCATGAAAAATGAATGAGTGTAAAGAGGTGAACTTGCCTGAGATAATAGATAAAATACTCTTTCAGCTTAGTTCCCTAGGCTCCCAGGACACGTAGTTCTTATTCGTAAATGAATTGTTGTGTGTTGTCTTGCCACACAATTTAACGGTTTCTTGAAGCTTGCTTTGTATATAACTATCTTGTTATTTTTCCATCATAACTCCCCACACAACAATCAGCATGAAAACGAGAAAAAGCCGCCGCCGGCATTAACATCAATTTCGCACCGCATTTGCTGCATGTCAACTAACAAATAAATGACCCGAAAAGTTTCACATGCAAACAACAACGTCTCTATAGTGCTCGCTTCAACCTTCAACCACATGAAAAGCATCCAAATCAGCTGCAAACTCTTCTACTTCATAGTTATGTAGAGTGCAAAGGAATGTCCATTGCCACTCGGTTGTTGTTCAGATCAGCGATTTACCTCCAAATACGATGAAATCCCTAAGAATATATGTATATCCCTAAGAATGTATGTATATATATGTATATCCACCTGTATGTGAGCTATGTGCGAGGGTATGCCGTGCGAAAAGCTGTAGTCAATTTTTCGTGCTCATCACTGATCCACACACATTAACTTAATGCCATGTTTGTGTCAACACCCGCTGTCATTGATGATGCAGACGGCAATCGCAGCCATTAACGAGGTGACTTTAAGCTGCTCGGAGTAGAACGGATAATATTTTCCGCTAGTTACATTTGGTGAGTCGTAAACTCATTGCGAATTCATACGCATAAGTATGTAAGTGTGAGCAAAATGGCGCAAATTGGCACTTGCAGAGTGGCAGGTGTTTTAGTATTAGCCGATAAGTAGGTACACCAAGGATGGGGAATTATCTAATAGGGCTTATGGAAATAATTTGTATATGTTTATATGAAATTTCGTTAACTAGTCGAAGTAAATGAGTGTGGTTGAATTTAGCCATTCGCACAAGAAAAGGTGGAGAATGTAAATTTGCTTTGGTTTTTGGGGGCGAATAAAAATTAAATTAATATTTATTTACTTAATATTAGTAAAGAGCACGGAGCTGATTCTCGACAAATTAGGCTAGTTTGAAGTGTGCACAAAAATTCGATATTTTGTTTTGCATGGAAGAAAATAATAATACCGCCGGCAAAAAAATAAAAATAATCAAAAATCAACGCGAATTCTAAGACTAATGAAACTTTCACCTTATTATTAATCAGCTACACAACTGTATATTGGAATTCTTCTAAAAATTGTGAGTAAAAAGTTTGCTGTTGTGAAATTTTTAATAGACTTAAACAATTAATAAACACTAAGCAAACGATAGGAAAATAGTCAAAACCGGGCAAGATGTGTTCGCCCTATTTTTTTTTTTACATTACAGTAATATATGCAGTATTTTGGGAAAAACCGCAGTATGCATTTCTGGAATAAAAAAAAGTATAATACGGGCGTTATATATACCGGAAGAGATTTTGCAATCCTGCAAGATCCTACTATCGTAAAATTCACTAAAAAATTGTCTAATTAAAAATCTGTATTTGTATATTTTTGAAAGTGACATTTTTACAGAAAATATTGAATTTTGCAGTAATTTAATAAATATTGATACTTTATTCGTCAAAACCAACTGCATTAACTTTTTATAAACAATTTTGTTATTTTTATTAACAAAAAATTTGGTTCTACTATAAAAAGTCGATTCTGCAGAAATACACACCGATCAATTTCTTTTTTTTACATACAAAAAAATTTAGTTCCAATCACTAGTATCGAAAATATTCAACTTTTTTGTTACGCGAAGTGTGAAACTTTCAGTAAAAACGCCATGAATCAACACACACTTTTTCTCAGAAATTAGAAATATGTAAAATATAATAAGTGCGAATTTAAGTTTTCCCGAAAGGTTCGAAAATATGTTTAAGAAACTATTTTTTTGATGATATTTAAAAAAATTTTAGGCCATACATGTACATATATGTGAATAGTCAGCCATTTTATTTTGGTTGGATCAATAACAATTTAATCAAATTTTATAATTAGCTTCTTGAAGAAGATTTGAGGTAGGCAAGAAATAAAATAAAATAAATAATCTTCATATATTCCTTCTACTTAAATATTCGGATGTTAAAAATGCTACATAGTTTTGAAATTAGAGCAACAAGCCGCAAACAATGTACAGTGTAAGTGACTCTTAAAAATATGTATTAATAATTGTTACAGCTGCAATAAAATCAAAATCTCCATACACATTCAAGTACTTGAATAGCACTTCAATCGCCATAACCATAAAACGCCGAGAAGCATTGGAAACTTTCCAAGTTACTCGTACAAATCTCCTCAATATACATATATGTACACAAAAAAAAAAAAAAAAAAAAACTAAACTAAGCCGCTTACGTCAGCCGGAGAAATGCCTCGCACACAAATTTGTATTTGCCTGAAATTAGTCTGTTAAACTAACAAAACTAGCCTAAAGTGGAAAATTTCCAACTCTGCGTCCCGGCCGCCGGCCTGTGCTTTGGCTGCCGGATAACTTCAAGTTGCACGTTACTCATACGCCGCGGAGGCCGGCGCGCGTGCACACCAGCATCTCGCTTGCCAGCTTACAAAGCGCCGGAGCACCAAGGCGTAAGGCGTAGGTGTGTGCGCCCCTATTGAAGAGCTCGACCTCAAAATTTAAGTTTGCCGTAGATCTGCCTTTTAACCTCCCAAACTCTCTACCGCACAGCCCACGCCAACGCCCCCCAAAATCGTTTTGGGAAATTTGTCTAAAATGGCTGCATTGGCAGCGGCGACGGCGGCGACGGCGGTGCTGGCGGCGGTGGCGGCGGTGGCGGTAGCGGAAAAGCTTTGCCAGGTTGAGTGGATAAATTATGCAAAGTGGCACGTTGAGTTCATATTTCAGCGAAATTCACTTAACTCACTTTACTGTCTGTGGGAGTTTTCTGTGTGTTTGCGTTGTTGTAACTTTCATAGACTCAGCATTTGCGCCTGTCTGTTTACAAAATATTTTATTTTTTTTGCTATTTTCGTTTTTGCACAGGTGAAGTGTGTTGGGCGAACGACTTCATATTTGTTCTGCCAGCTTGGCTGTTTGCATTTCTGTGTGTACGAGTTTGTAAGTTTATGTAAACATTTCACTTTCTTTATTTGAGTTCTTGAGTACACACTGGGCTCCTGCGTTTAGCGCGCAAGGGGTTAGAAAGCGCATTCGTATGCCTTTAAAGTATTTTTTAGTTGCAGGGACTTCAGTGTTTAGAAAATTACTTATTAAAACGCACTCTCTCTTTGACCACAGCGTAGTTAACTGTTATATAATTGTAAAATTGAAGTAACTGTCCAAAGCTTAGAAGCATACAGTAAAGTATATGTAACAATAATATACTTTTAACTTTTATTTATTTTTATCCACACTATTTAATATTTAATATTTAATATTTATGATGCTAATTTTTGTAACGTCACTGTACACTGTTTAAAAAGCTCAATCTCAAAGGCACGTCCGCCACTTCTTTGGAAGTAAATTCAGAGCTTTAGTGCTAGTGAACGTGGGTGCTGCTACCGGATGTATTATGCTAATATTTACTTCAGAAATATATGTGCGAATGTATGTACACACACACAAACCGTTGCTGTATGCCATCGGGTCTGTGGTTCGTGCGGTGGTTGCAGTGTGCCAAAATATTTTGATAAGTTGCAATGCAATTACTTTTGTACCGCATTACCATTTCCTTTCCTTTTTTTGTTGGTGGCTGTTATTTTTATTGCTACCTTCAGCAGCTTATGAATGCCACACGCTGCCTGTAACAAGTATATAGCTTCTGTTGGCGGCGGTAGCTTGAAATATAAAATCGAATAAAATGTGACAAACAGCGCAATGAAATATGGAAATGGAGCTGTGTGTTTTTGCAGCATTAAATTGTCAAATTTATTTATTTTATTGCTGCTTATAACGGTAAAGTTGTGATTTGTAGAATGCGTCATACATTTTTTTCAGTTAGAGATTTTAGCTAATTTTAGTTGAGTGCATTTGAATTGAGAGTTAGATTTATAAAAAAGAAAGGGGATGCGGTGAAGAGGCAATCAAAACAACATGGAAATGATTTCACTTACGAAGTGTAAACAGCGTCGTCTACCGAGGTATTTATTTCTCATAAATTTATCATCATCATAATTTATGGTAGGAAAGTAAAATTTGCATTTCCTAAGGGAAATTGAGTAAGGATTTTTTGTTGGTTGGAACTTTGGAAAGACATTAAAGTTAATTCGGCCATTGTGCTGCTAACGTTGCATATAAAAATTCCCGACTTTGATTTAGCTTGTTCAATTGTTTAATATCTAAAAATGAAACTTACTGAGTCAATAACCACTTTGATACAACTATTTTTAGAGAAGAGAATTGGCCACTGCGATTAGAGTTGATCTATCGTAGCAAACATTTATTTGGTTGCAGGTCTTCACTGATTCAAATATCTATGTGGGAGAACTAGCTAAGTATGTCTTATTTCGAAGTGCCATTCGGTTCAAGTCCTTCCAAATAAAGATCATTATTTAGGAAATGTGCTACACTCAAAGTTGACAGATGTAATCTGCCCCTACTGGAGTTAAGGTGTGGTTTGGATATTCTAGCTGATATTACTTAAATCAAGACTTTGGCCTGAATGTTACCTTCTGAATTCGTCAAGTAATGTTGAGACTAATTCTTACATTTTCCTATCCCTTAATCTTTGTATGTATAATCGAATGGAATCGGAAGATTTAGTAAACATGTTATACTCTGCATTTTTCTTGAGAACTGAAGAAGGGTCATGCTTAGTAGCACCTCAACTGTGGCAGTTATTCAAGTAGCCCCGGCGATAGTGGCGCTCTTCACAGAAATGGTTCGATTGTGTATTGTCTCCTGAATCTTTAGGAAAAAAGCAATCGTATTTTCTTTGTTAATAATTGGTTTCTTAATCCTTCCTGTAAGACTCTCTTAAGAGTGAATGATTAATAAGTATATCTGGTCGGAAGGCATACTAACTAGTGATCTTATGAATCGTATTCCCCAAGAACAGTGATTCATTCGATCGTCTTTAGAAGAAATAAGTGTAAGCTACTTTGTCGGCCTATGCTGCTCTGTTTTGGAGTCGTACTCACCGTTACTTGCAGCTAACGCAGTTATAAAATAAATTATGTGGCGAAGTCTCTTAACCTCGCCTAAGTGCGACCTTATCTGACACCTCAATGAGTGTAAAGCGAGGCCACCATCTGATAACAGCTGTGATGCTTGACGATAAAAAACTGGTAAACAGATTTTTTCATCGCAGTGAGTACTTGTAACGGCGTGAAAAATCTACGAAAATGATGTGGCCAACGAAATGTTTATTAATTAAATCAACTCTCATTTGGAGAACCTACCAGCCATACTAATAATTAACTATGTATAAGTATACAGAAACAAAAAGAAAAGCGTTTTTAGAATTTTTAATGGTTTACTCTTTGTTTATGGATATCGAGTACACTCCCCCCCCCCCCCCCCCCCCCCCACGTGCTCCATCGGCGCGCCAACCATTCACTTAAGTGAACCGACAAAAAGCGTTACTAAAACTTTTGCAATCAGAGCAATGGTACTTGTCTAAAAATAGAATAACAATAACAACAACAACAATTATATCGATTTTGTTAAAGAATTTTTTTATTGAAATATTCAGTTGTTGTTTTGTAAAACTGCCTATTACTGTTGCTTTCTGTGGTTATAAACAGCCGCCTAACTGTTGCTGCTCTTCTATACCCTAGTTGTTGTTGTTGTTGTTGGCATTGGAAAAGTTTCATTTCATTGTTTGGAATTTTCATTAGGCAAACTTTTGCCTCGCCCGCGGAAAAGGAGGTAAACAACGCGGCAGCGGCAGCGGCAGCTGCAGCACAACAAACAACAACAGTTACGTCGCCAACCACAATGCAAACACTGCGAAATGAAACAAAACAAAAATGTAAGGCGAAAAACAAATTGCCGCAATAGCAATAAATTCATTGGAATGTGTATGTGTATGTGTGTGTGTGTGTGTACGTGTGCGAGTGGGAGTGGGAGTACGTATGGTCAGCACGCAATAAAATTGGCAGCCAGCGGCGAACTCCCCAGCCGAGCCGAGAGTTGCAATGCCAAATAGCAACAACAGCCAGCTGTTGGAGTGGCGGCAGTAAATTCGAAAATGAATGCGTCAACACACTTCAATGAGTACATACTCGCAATTCTCTCGCTTGCCTGCCGGCTGTAGTCAACAACATCTTCCCCACCCCCTCCCCGAGGCTAACTTATAATTAAGAAACACTGTTCATCGTAATGAGAATGCATAATAAAACAACAACAGAGCACCCGGTTGTCAACAGCAACAATAATCAACAATAAAAGCAAATCGTTTGGGTGTGCGTGCGTGCGTGCAGGCTAATGGAGTTGGAAAGGTGTAAATTGTTTGTTATTACCGTTTTGGTTATAAATTTCCAAAGTTTTGTCATTTCGCTGTCTCCAAATGTGGAATGACACTTTTATACATTATTTAACGGTTTGTGGCATTCCATAAACATTCGAATGTGAATACATAATAACCAAAAAGAAGCTCGAATGTACATACATACATGTGTACATATATACTTAGGTGAAGATGTTTGCAGTTAACAACTAATTACAGCTCGATGCCGTCGCTTTTTATTGTATTTATTGGCTGTAATTGGAAAAGCAATTTCTCAGTTTTCCCAGCTTGGCGATTTTAAGCATTTCTGTCCAATTGAAGTGCGTATTTATACTATCAAAAGCTCAGGTAGGCGTGTTTGGGATTCGAGGAATCCGCATTCTCAATTTAGTTTCACCGAAAACGGCCGCTTGGTACGCTTTGGTGCAATAGAACATTAGAACATGAAGAAACATTGCTTAGCAACATTGTTGAGAAACATTATTTGCACTTTTCCTACCATGTTTTTTGCATAAAAGCGCACCTAGGCGGCCATTTTTGGTAAAAATAAACTGAAAGTCCAGCTTTTTCAGATCCCCGAGAGGCCTTTAAAATGCAGGGATATTTGCATTTAAATCAATTTTAATTATTTTTTAATTTTTGTACAAGGCCTAATGATCTGCGATAGCTGCTCTCAAACACAGCTATTCTTTGCCCCTTTTCCAGATGCATTTCACTTGCTGTGCATTAATGAGGGGCAACTTTTAATATCAAACAACAAAAATTGTAAACAATTTCATAATTTTATTTTCAATTTTATATGATTTTAAAATGTTTGCAAACGTCAGAAAAAAATCATGGCCGATGAACTGAGAGAATGATTTTACCATCTAATGTTTTTATCATGGTTCCGCATAGTAAACGCTGCCATAATATCTTGGAACCGAATGGCGGCAGTTTCTGTAACTTATGCTGGATTTCCACTAGGCATTAAATAGCAAAAATGACAAATGACAAAGTCGTGTATTGAAAGAAAAGTGTGTCATTACATTAAAGAAATGACATTAAGTTCAATGGCATATACTTTTTGTAAATTCAATGCCTAGTGGAAATTCGGCATTAGTTCACAAACATTTTTATTCTGGTTCTTCAAGTATGTCTTTGCATTGTCTTATCTCGAATTTCTACTAGGCATTAAAACGATAAAAAATGTATGCCATTTAACTTAACTTAAGATCAACTTAATAGCTATTTTTTTTAACGAAATAACACGATTATTTTTTAATGCCCAAATTTGTCATTTGTCATTTTTACCATTTAAATTGCCTAGTGCAAATCCAGCATAAGTCAAAAAATCAAATTTCGCTAAATAGCGTAGTTTTAGTTTTCAAAATAGAGTAAAGAAATGTAGGCGAATTGCAGAAAGTTATGAAACTTGATTCGTTTTCTTTTTGGCCCTTTAATACATCCGAAATGTTTTCATGTCACACTCGCACGCACTCAGATTATAATTTATGGCGCACCAAGCGGAAGTGAGTGAGTGAGTGCATTTCAATCACAATTACCACGTCGAAATTGGCTGAAAGCAAATAAAATTACGCATACAAATACAGAGATTTATGCACAGTTACATTACCAGTTGTAATTTGCATTAGATTTTGCCTTCTATTTAAGTACAGCTCGTAACTTAGTCAATTTATTTCGCAACTGCAAGCAAATTTATTGCCACTTTCGCTCGCACTGGCTGCCTGCCGGCGGTCGATTTCATCAAATCAGCAAACACAAATTTTGTAATTTCCTCTCACTCGAGCAGCAGCTGCACCCCCCAACCCAACTCCTTCGGCTTCGGAAACCGCAACAGCAAATGCAATTTAATTGCGAAAGTATGTACAAAGTTAAATAAATACGTAGATACCTATGAATATTGTTGGCAGTGTGTGCATGTGTGGCAGAGATACATACATACACATGTATGCCGTTACAATTTTAACAGCGCATGGATAAAGTCAACCAGGAAGTTAAATTGGCAACGTTTCCACTGATTGCAATTTGGTTTGCTCGACGACAGTTGGTTGCCTCCAAAGTCTAACTTTTAAAGATTGATTGCCATAAATTCGCTGAGAAGGAAAGCAAATTAAAAGTGATAAAGAAAAGATGTAAAAAGGAGTCAGTACAGACAGTTGCAGTAAGTTAAGTGCTAATTGTGACGTATACGCCATGTAGACTTAGCAAATTTTGATGCTACGGAGGGGTGTGAGGTAGCGTTTGTGAAACTTATTAGAAGGAAACCAAGGGGTGAAGTAAAAAATTTGCAAAAGAGATACATATGTATTAAGATGCTAGCTTAAAAGAGGTTATGGTCGGTGGAATCGCTAACCAAATACTCCTAAAAAAGGATAGTACGTCTTTGCAATAATAAATTTATCTATAAAATGGAGAAAAGCGTTGATAAATGTGTTTCGAAATATCCTTGAATATTGGCAAATATATCGATATCCATTTTAATACATACATATAACCAAAGGTAACAAAATAAATATAAATGCCGAAAGTACATGACCAAAGGTATTGTCAGTGACTATTTCAAGGCGATATATATGTCGATACAGTGAAATCCGCTTAAGTTCCCCACATTTTTAGGCACCGTGAATTTTTTAATGTATTCTGAAGAAAATCCCTCTTCTAAGTACCTCCCTGCTATAAAACTGTATACTCATAAAAAATTTTAACACTTCTGAAAAACAAGTTTGAAATTTTGACGAATTTTTTTTCAGTGTTCTGCAAAATTTTAAAACTATATATTTTATGTTTCTAAATATGGTATTTGTTAGGGAAAGATTTTTTTTAATTGAAACATTTTAAAAATTGACCTCGATGCGGGTACTTAAGCGGCTTATTTTAAGTACCCAACCCGCCTAAGTACTTCAAAAAGGTGACATTTTTCATGAGGTACTTAAGCGGGTTTTACTGTACATGTATTAATAAATTTATCGATAAATAATATCGATAGATAGATACATAGCTGTTGTAGTATTTAAAAAGCTGATTGATTGCTTGGTTTCGCTTCAATAAGTTATCCGTTCATCTTAACTTTTCAGTCGCTTCATGGAGTTGTTCAATGATTTCCTAATCGGTCAAAAGCTGCCGCCATTCACTTGGTGAGGATGCCACCTTAATGAGGGGCCACAAGATAACTAAATAGCTAGTTAAGCACATTTGAATGGTTGTGACTCTTGATTGTTCGTTGAACAAAGAATTGAGACGCGTTATAACCAATTGGGAGATTTTTTGCACAATTTTTACTGTCAGTTTGCTGGGACCACTTTTTTATTACTAAATGATCGTTGCCTACTTTCTACTGTCTACATCCACTTTTTAAACTCATAACTCATCTTTTAGGGTATTAAATTACAAATAATTTATATCCAGGCTTTGAACGACGAAAAAATTTGTCGGGAACAGGAGTCCCTCCAAAATGATACAAAACGAATTCGACTCCATTTGGAATAGTTTCCAGTCCGATACTTACCTCTGCACCTAATAAACTCTCCTATTTGCATTCAACAATAGCTATGCAGGTATGATTGTATTTTTTTTTGGTGAACATTTCTGTTAATCAAAAACTTTAACTTTAAAGTAACGCAACAAGCAGAGCTATCGACGCGTTGAAGCATACAAGCGGAGGTGCCTAATCACGAACACCTACATCCAAACGTAAGGAGCAATGATTATCTTTGCTTTGTTTGCACTTAATTTTGCATGCGAAAGTGGACCGACTGGTTGCGAATGTAAATGGAAATCTAAAAGAAACAACAGCTAAAAGCGAAATAAGCAGCGTTTGCAATTTTGTGCGAATTTGCAAAACATCCGCAACTACTTATACCAAAAAAAAAGAGGTAAGCACAACAACAAAAATGAGCCAAAAGGTATCTGAGAAACCGCAATGTACATTTACCGTAGTAACAACAATAACAAAAACAACGGCAATAGCAGGCAGCGTTTGGCTCATTTGAGACTGGCTAAATAGCCTAGCCCGGATATAGCCTCATTAATAAACTTTGTTTGCAAGCAAACAGTAATTTACACTCTGGCACAAACACACACACATACGCGCACACAAACACAAATGCCCACTTGGGTGCTTTAAAAACAACAACAACTTGTTGGTTGGCTAGTTGATGCTGGCAGGCTGAGAAGTGATGGAAAGTAGGATTCCCTCGGCTAGCTACTAGTTTTCCATTCACAACCACACACTCAGCCGGGATATCAGAGCGTTCTTGATGCGATTTGCACATTTTCACAGCGAAATGGGAATGCAATCTCGGCTAATGAACAAATTCCTCATTTTCCCCAGCAGTCTTTAGAAATGGTTTTAATGCCTCGTCCATCCTAAACGCTTGTTACATACGTGTATATGTTGATGTGTAGGCATATATACATATACATACATACGTACATATGACAACCACAAACCGCAAGTGGTGCTTGTGTGGAGCGTACGCCTCTTCCCCCTTTTATTATTGCAATTTTCTCGCTTTCAAGGCGTTTCGTAAAGTACGTTTCGATTCAAGGACTCGCACATTCACTCATACAAACACACACACACATGCTCGCTTATACATATGTATCTACAAAGGTGTGCTGTTTGTGGAGCAGGGATTTGCGAAATCCACAGCTGCACAGGCTGCAGTAGGTATGTACATATGTAAGTGTGCGCACACCAATAAAAGTGTGTTTGTTAAATAGTAAAGACGCAGCTAACGAGTAGCAATTGCCCGTGAAATGACACCAAAACCACAATTCTGCGCATTTTTCCATTTGTTCGCAGCGTAGAATCAGTATATCCAGGTATGAAATCTTCGGATTTTAGAATCTCTCGGCTCTCGACACTCGAGAGGTGACCGTTATTGCAAAAGTAAGGCTAGAATAAGTAAGCCGGCTCATGAACCCAAAGAATCTAAGGTCATTCGGTTACTCTAGGCATGTCAACGATAGTCTCTATACTCATTTGTTCCTGCCGATAAGAAATACAAAGTTTTCATACCAGTATGATCGGACTGTTACTGTGCCTAGACCTCAACGTATGCCTGTGAGACGAAAAATAATTAAAGGCGGAGTCAGGAGAGAAGTTTTCTCACCGGAACTGTGGCTAGACACATATTTTCGACCATTGATGCCTATATATATAAATCTGTCTACGGTAAGCGGCAGTGTAAGTCTTTATCTTTTCTAAAAGAATTTAAATCTTAGACTCCTACATAGACAAGGCTAAGCCTCTCTGAATGCCGTAAATTTACTAGACACCAATATATTGACCGTAACAGCAGAGCTAATGAAGCTTTCCGTCCATATTAGGTATATCAATTTCCATCTTGTATGCAAGAGATAACAATGGAAAACATTTCGTCCTGTGATACCGTTAAAATCACCATTAGCTCGTATAAAATGTTGTCCAAAGTACATCATAAAATGTGAAGCAAAAATCCAATAAATTAGCGACCCTTCTACTTCCGAATAGTGTACTGGGTTAGTAGAAGCAATATCTCTAAGAGTCGAGCATGTTATAATGACAAAAAACTGGTTTATGCACAAAAATTAACTGTGGAAATAAGCTTAGTAGTTGTTGATTTTTTTTTTTTCAAATGAGTGTAAACAAACTAGTTAACATAATTTCGCAAACTGGTAAACAATTATTAGAAAAAGCGACGCAGCACAAAACTTCAAGGGTGTATGATCGAAAAGTTGACAGGGTAGTATATTAAAAAATAAAAATACATTTTCTCTTGGCAAATAAGCAAGCCTGGCTATTTGTCTAAAATTTGCGCCTAAAACTATGCCGCTGGGATTTGTCTGTATTTGACTAAATTTGTTGCGCATTTTTAAAACGCCTAAAATTAAATTTTTGCAGCATAGTTTTAGTCGTAGTCAAGCTTGATAATTTTTGCAAGTGCACACGAATTCGAGTGCTAGTAACTCGTATGTATAAATTCGGAAAATATCTATTTTTTTCTCTTTCTTCCCAAGTACTACTAATTTTCATTATTCATAACCTATATTTCCCTAATTTGAAATTCATAGATCTCACCGCCACTTGAAACCGCTTAAGTGTGACAGGTTAGATTGGCGCGCCAATTGATGCTGTGTCGCCATAATGGCTTGGCGCCTATAAATATGCTAAGCAGATGAGAATTCCAGTTGTTGTCCTATGTTTGTATTCATGGTGTTTGCATATGTGGTGTAGTAAATACCCTGCAGCAAATGAAACGGTTTCAGAACACCCGCGATGCCCTACAAAGTGGCAATTGCTCCTCTCTGCGGAGCTTTTGAACTACTTTTGAACTGGTTCCATTTTGGACAAATCTGGGACAATAAGTTCTTTATGAGAAAAAATGTTCAAGATTCGATTTTTGGATACATATACAATGTATATTTTTCTTTTACAAATTTCATTTTATTTTAGATATTTTATTAATTTTCTTATATTATTTTTATTAAGTTTCACATGTTTCTCTTCAATTTTTAAGCGCCGCGTAACAATTTAAATTTATTAAAACTGAAAACTATCAACTGCCTCCATCGCGATTTTAACTCGCGACCAACTATGTCAGAGTCGGAGGGTATTCTCGCGGGGCTACTTTTGTATTGTTCGAGAAGTGAGAATTTCTTGCAGGATTTCAGAGACAGTTTGCAAAATATGTGGCGCGGTACTAGCGCTCTTCCAGTTTGCCCGTAAATTTTACTGCAGGGTATGTTCGCAGTATAGCTTTGGTTGATGCACTGTGGGTGACGTACGGAATTCTCGTGTGTGTAAATAGTTGTGGTTATGTGTACATATGTATGTATGTAGGTGAGTGTTCTATGCAAATCAGCATATTGAAATGATGTGAGTTCATGCAAGCATATTGACTGTGGGATAATCAAATAATAAATGGAGCTGTTTGATTAGTTAAACCCGGGGTAATAAAACTGGTTTAAAGCCAAAAAAGCAGGAGAGTCTCATTTTATAACGAAACTATGCTAAATTCACTGGAAATTGTCAAATTATCATTTGCGATTAGCTAGTTTTTAAAGCCAGTCTACA